>NC_134490.1:96730060-96935060 GCF_040206685.1 Ascaphus truei
TTCCCGTACGATAGCTGATAGAAAAAATAAACCGCCTGTGACATTTGCATGGAGATTCTGCATCTCCATGCAAGGCTGTTACAGGCGATCGTACACTAAATAAATACATTGTAATAATAGTGTACTGAACAGGGGGTCTCCGGAGCTGAACCGCATTGGTTTCAGGTCCGGGGACCCCCTACTTCAGGAGATACAGGCCCCGATATGGAGTGCCGGTATCCCCTGCACTTTTAAAGCTTCCGCGTCACGTGACCGGGACATTTAAATTCTGCAGGGGATACCGGCACCACAAAGATGGCCTGCGACAAATGGTATGGTAGCCAATCAGAGCGTGGGAACGAAATCCCAACTCTGATTGGCTGAAGCAAAGCCTCTGTCACATGGTCTACCAGAGCCAATCAGAGTTGGGATTTCGTTCCCACACTCTGATTGGCTACCGTACCATGTGTCGCCGGCCATCTTTGTTTTGATGACGTCATCTTAAAGGCAATTGAAGCTCAGCCATTCTGATTAGCTGGCTTCATTCCCTTTAAATGACGTCATTAATTTTTTACATTTTTTTACTAATTCACATGGTTTTCACGACCCAATCAGGGCTATGGGAACTATTGGACGAAAATGTGACGTCATAGGCCTATAAAAGCCTATGTCGTCTCATTTTGAAACCCGACGCCAAGGAGGACGGACCTCCTACAGATAGAAGAGGACCAGGGCGTGGCGATAGAACAGAAGAAGACCCGGAAGAAGACAGAAGAAGAATACAGATGAAAACCCCCTTTGACTAAATGGATTACAAAGAAGAAAGAAGACACCGTTGTGGATTGTAAGGGTTTATTATTTTATGGTTACCTTTGGATTGGTTCGAGTGCTTCTGGTTCCCCTGGATTTCGCTGTGTCGGCCATCTAATGGTAAGTAAACAAAAGAAAAGTGTATTATTTAACTTTTACGTTTTTTTTTTATTTTTTATTCATGTGTTATTTTTTTTTTACTGTATGTCCATTTCATGCCCCTGAATTTATGTATGTCCCTGAATTTATTTATGCCCCTATGGATATACATACATACATACATGGACACTGAATGTATTGTATTGGATTTTTGGATGTAATGTCATTGTTTTTTATGCTCATTTATTGCCCCTGTATGTAATGTTTAGCTATTTTTGGTACAGATAATAGAGAGGAGTTCTGCACACCTTAAAAAGAGAAAAATGATACAATTACCGGTGCTCCAATGTTAGAACGAAAGCCTGCAGTCAGTCCTGAGTACATAGAGGAAGGAACAGAGGGCACAGCGGATTCTGCAAATTCAAACTCATTTATTGAGCCAACACAACGTTTCGACCGTGGAGGTCTTCCTTGCCATTGTCACTTGAAAAAGACCTCCACGGTCGAAACGTTGTGTTGGCTCAATAAATGAGTTTGAATTTGCAGAATCCGCTGTGCCCTCTGTTCCTTCCTCTAGCTATTTTTGGTAAGCATACAGGGAAAATAAATGATTGTATTGCAAATGTTTAATTATGCTTTTAACATATATTTGGAAGCTTTGGTTAGGAATTGTTGTACAGTATGTCATGTAATTGATATTTATTTACTTGCAGTATATCATGATTTTGCTATAGTTTATTTTAGGGGCTTGCTTTGTAATAATGGCTTATTGTTGGTAGATTTGTATGATGGTGGTTACTTTGAAGTTGAATCTTTTTCTCATAGGTTTTGATTTAGGAATTGAATTGTATAATTGATTTGTATTGTATTGTAATTGGTTTTAGAATTGATTCATTGATTGATGGTAAATGTATTTATGTTTACTTGCTAAGTTTGTATTTGCTTTTGTGGGTGGCATTGTATGTTGATCATAGTGTATTTTATTTTGAACATTGATTTTGCATAGTGTTACATGATGCACAGATTAATTGCATCATGTACACACTAAAATGCAATTGTTTGACATTTGATATATATATTTGGCTAGGTGCTGCTTTGTTGGGAGAGGAGATATAATTTATTTTTTCAAGTGCCGCTGGTTTAATTTCAAGATGCAATGTGGTGAATTTAAGATTAAGATTTCATGTTTTTATTTATGCATGTTTATGTAATCCTTTAACATCTATTTGTATATTGGTGTTATATTATACCCACTGTACAAATGAATGGCTGAAGGGTTGGTATCTGTGCAGGGTGGGTTAACCCCTTAATTACTATAGTGGCTATTAACCACTAAGGTGATTAAGGGGTTAACTGGCCTTTGAAAATATTTGCAATGTTTTTTTTTGCCAACAGAGGACGTTTGATGACCGGACTGCTCATCTCATTGCCAGGGGGTAAGTAGAACTCTATTTATTTACTTTATTTATGCTGTTTTATGTGTTTCATAATGGGCAAACAATCTATTATCCATATCTGGATAATAGCTATTTTGCACATTACTGTACTGTATGTGTGTGTGTGTGTGTGTGTGTGGGGGGGGGGGGGGTGAGATATTTATGTATTTAAATGTATAGGATAGGTTTATTTTTTTTACATACAGGGTTTGTTCCTTAGGTCTGCGGGGACCTCTGGAGACCACCTGAGGTCTCCTCGGACGCCCACGGGTATCAGGCTGGCAAACTCACGGGGGACACCTGCGGGGAAGAAACGGTGGTCCCAAATCTGTGGGGACACTGCAGACCCGTAGGGACCACCCGAGGGCCCCAGACCCCCGTGGGAACCACCCGAAGCCCCTCAGACAACTGTGGGTCTGACCCGGGGCCCCCCAGACACCCACGGGCCTACCCGTGGAGACCCCATTGTGGCCCACGGTGACCCACGGAGACCACCTGGTGAACCACGGCGCCTGGCGGGGACCACCTGTAGGCCTCCAGACCCTGTTTGAAACCTGGGCCACTGTGAAGCTTACGGACACCCTTCAGGGCCACCAGGGACCCCCGTGGGCCTGGGGTATTAACCCTGTATGTAAAAGAATAAATCAGGTATTTATGGGGGGCACAGGGGGTGGGTTATGTTGTGTTTATTTAATATAGTGATGTTTATTGTGGTTAACGGGTGTGGGGGAAGTGGGAATTGTCCCCAAGCCAGGTTGGGTAGGCCTCCTTGTGGGTAGTGGGTGGTTAGGCCTCACGGGGTGATTAGTGGGGGAGGGTCTTCCAAAAAATCAGGGGAGCGTGTCTCGTAGCCATAAAATAAAGAAAACATTACATAGTGCAATAATGTTTTAAATCAGTGATTTGGTGCAAAAAAGGTTAAAAAATGACTACTCACATTGAAGCAATCAAAATCAAGCAGTCATCCAACTTAAGGGGTGGATGTACCCTGTGTATATGCAGCAGCCACCAGCCCCCAACACTTCGTATGGTCAGAGTAGGCAGTAATGAATTGCTGATTGACTGGCTTGGGGGAGCAGCAAACGAGGAGAGAGAGAGGGCTCGAGGAGAGTTCAGCAGATCCGGTGGTTCCCACTGCACCAGAAGTGACGTGACGAGAGCCCCGGCGTGGATGTGAGTGTTTCCGGTAGAGGCGGAGGAGAGCGAGGAACTCAGGGGATCGCGACCAACTGAGCACCCGTTATCCGCAATTCATTACTGCCTACTCTGACCATACTGTGTTTAGGTGCTTGTTTATTTCTTTAATTGTTGTGTATTTTTGTGCTTGGTGATTTTTTTTTATAGGTTTGTCATTGACTGCTATAGTGGTTTATCATGCCCATATTATATGGGTATGATGTACCACTGTGCCAATAAGTGGATAAAGGGTGGGTATAGTTGCCGTGGGGTGGGTGGTTAGGCATCCTGGGTGGGTAGCGGGGGAGGGAGTTAACCCCTTAATTACTAAAGCGGTTATTAACCGCTAATGTGATTAAGGGGTTAGGGGCCATTAGATTGTATTTTTTATTATACTCTTGCTGCCAACGGAGGACATAGACCTGGAGAATGCTGATGAGGATGGCCTTCATCATGGCAGGGGTAAGTAGAAGTTTTATTTACTATATTTATGCTGGCTCGCTAATGTTTTATTTAGAATGGGCAAATTAGCTATTATTCATATCTGGATAATAGTAATTTTGTCCACTACTGTACTGTATGTGTTGGGGGTAGAGGAGGTGGGTAGTAGGGTTGTTTTTTTTTTTAATGTTTATTGTGCGTAGTGAGGATGGGTGATGTTGGCATTTGGCCCTTGCTGGGTGTTTATACCTACCGGGTAGGTAGCGGGAGGAGTTAACCCCTTCATTATCATAGCGGTATTAACCGCTATGGTAAAGAAGTGGTTAACTCCATCCGCAACCCCCCCGCCCCCTCACAAGGCCTAAACACCCAAGGGCCAAATACCACCTTCCCCCACCACCGCTACCCACAATAAACATGGCACTGGTAGTTAACCCCTGCATTTTTATTGCATCGGATTGATGCCGGAGGTCTCCGGTGCTGATATTAATGGTTATCAGCTCCGGAGACCCCTGGCATCAATCCGATGCTGGAAAAATTCATTTTTTTCCTAAGTCCCTCTCTCGCAGCCTTCTCACCAGCTTCACGCCAACTTTTTGGGATAAAATCGCAATTCTAGAGCCTCGATAACACAATTGAGGCTACTAGAATTGCACGATTTTCCAAAACCTGCGATAGGGGGCTTATCGCTGCACACCTCACGATGTGTTTGGGCGAGAGCCAAAAATGGCAATTAAATACTTTTGCCACACACTTATCGAGGCTTTCTTAATAGCTATAGCTTTTTATGGCAGATGACTTCTCAAATGCCTCGAAAAGTGGGCTATCGAGGCTACTAGAATAGGCCCCTAAGCTTTGATCTCAGTTGATGAATTTGTGTACATGGATAGATTTAAGGAGGGAAAATGTTTGTTTAAAGCTTCTAATTTCTTAATCTCCAGTTTTCACCATGGCGGACTGAAAGGGGGTCTGCTATGGTAATGTTAATTAGAGTATGATCAGACCAGGCAATACGTTCTGTATTGTATTTGCCAAATTAAGAGAAGAGAATAAGTTCATGTCAAGAAATATACAATTTATTCTGGAACAGGTAGAGTTGGGAGCTGAAGAGAAAGTATAATCTGTGTCTTGGTCACGCATACATTTCCATGAGTCTAATAAAGATACTGTGAGTTTTAACCCTTTGAGGTCCAATTAAATTTTCATTAAGTGTGCCAGTAGGTCTAATTTAATTTTCTGGAAAAAAACCCACAAACAGCTTTTTTTTTTTTGCACCCAAACTCACAGTACACACTCACTACTCACAGCACACACTCACTACTCACTGCACACATGCATGCACTCACTACTCACTGCACACACTGCACACATCACACACTACTCACTACTCACAGCACACTACTCACTGCACACAGTCACTACTCACAGAACACACGCACACACACACACACTGCACACATGCACGCACTCACTACTCACTGCACATGCATGCACTCACTACTCACTGCACACTCACTCACTACTCACTGCACACACTCACTACTCACTGCATGCACGCACTCACTGCACACACGCACACACTCACTGCACACACGCACTCACTACTCACAGCACACACGCACTCACTGCACACACACACGCTCACTACTCACTGCACACAGGCACTCACTACACACACACATGCACTCACTACACACTGCACACACACATGCACTCACTACTCACTGCACACACACGCACTCACTACTCACTGCACACACGCACGCACTCACTGCACGCACTGCACACACACACGCTCACTACTCACTGCACACAGGCACTCACTACTCACTGCACACACGCATGCACTCACTACTCACTGCACACACACGCACTCACGACTCACTGCACACAAGCACGCACTCACTGCACGCACTGCACACACGCACTCACTACTCACAGCACACACGCACTCACTGCACACACACACGCTCACTACTCACTGCACACAGGCACTCACTACACACACACATGCACTCACTACACACTGCACACACACATGCACTCACTACTCACTGCACACACACGCACTCACTACTCACTGCACACACGCACGCACTCACTGCACGCACTGCACACACACACGCTCACTACTCACTGCACACAGGCACTCACTACTCACTGCACACACGCATGCACTCACTACTCACTGCACACACACGCACTCACGACTCACTGCACACAAGCACGCACTCACTGCACGCACTGCACACACTCACTGCACACAGGCACGCACACACTCACTACTCACAGCACACACTCACCCACTGCACACACTCACTGCGCACACTCACACTCACTGCACACACGCACTCACTGCTCACTGCACACACCCACTCCTCACTGCACGCACTCTACTCACTGCACGCACTGCACACTGAGACCACCAACCCCCCCCTATTTTGTACTCCGACATTCGACCGGAAAGGGTTAAATACACTTTGTGAATACCACTTGTGAATGTGTTAATATGTCCCAGGCAAGTGCACAGACCTGCTGTTTGCAGTTTGTGGGCCTGCATGAGACAGGTGCTCATAAGTGGGATTTTTATTTGCTAAATAAGTTTTCCAAAGTCTTTGGATGATTATCTCCAAAATGAGAAGAGAAGTTCAGTACTGAACATTTATCTGTGAAAGGGTTAATCATCACATGCAATTACTGTACATTGTCTTTTGTATGGTATTTTTTAAGTACATTTAATTGATTAAAGGAGCATTCAAATTCCATATGAACTGTCTCCCTTTTGAAACAGATTGAAATGATATATCTAGCTTCATTATCAGAGAATGAATTGCGGGATTTACATGAAAGTTTATCATTAATTAAAATAGCCACCACCCTTTTTTCCAACTGTTTATTTGTTCCTTTGTCTGGGGCACAGAAATGTAAAGAGGAAAAGCAATCAACATGAAAGCATTGTTAGCATACTGTATAACATTAATTCTTACACAAACCAAAAAGAAAACAGTGCAACATCATTACACACTAAAGTACACATCGATGATATAGGAAAAGACAGAAGAAAAAGAAAGGGGGAGGGGCATGAAGCAGAGTCCTCTCCCACGGTTCCGATCTCCACCCCAAACACGGCTTACCCATTCTTTCTTCTAATTACATGGCCTGCCTCGAGTCACAGCCCAGTCTCCCATCTCCCGTCAGCCAGGGTTCCCATAGCTGCGAAAACGTGGGAGTTCTCTCTTAGATGCGCTGTTAGTTTCTCCAGTGTTGATATCGTACCAAACCCATTTCTCTATACAGTTTCTTTCTGGAACTATCTGTCGGTTCCAGCACGACATTATGCAGCATCTTGTTGCAAGGAAAATGTGTGTTATTAGCTTATAGGAGTTTCTAGGCAATCTTGGAGGGAATCAGCCTAGAAGAGCCAACAATGGATCTGGGACCAGAGTAGATGTTATCATTATGTTAGCACGGGCAAAGACCTGCAGCCAAAGTGGGACAGGCAATGGGCAAGACCACCCCGTATGAGAGCCATGTTGCCCACACCCTAGAAAGTATAACAAAGAATTGTCTCCCCTGATGCATGTATATGCACCGGGTAAGGTACCACCTTAATAACATCTTATATGCATCCTCCTTAATGAGTGTACAAATAGAGCTGGATGTAGCTACTTGACAGATCTCCTCCCATTGCTGTAGATAAATGGCTTTGCTCATCTCAGCCTCCCATTTTATCATATCATCAATTTAGTCCTGGACTTGGTTGAGACACTCGCTCCCTCCCGTCGGTCCCTCTGAGGTACAGAATCTCCTGCCAAAATTGTATGGCCTTCTGATATGTGGTGTCCGGTCTACCAGCTCGTTGCGAGGTTGCAACTTAGCTGCCACCAAGACAGTCACCTCATACCCCCGATAGTGAACGTCTGCGTGGTTTTGCCCTGGATCCCAAAGGCGATGTTATCGGTCGGGTTCCACTCTACATCTCAGCCATTGCTCTCCAACCTGGATCATAGGAACTGTTTGGCATCTGCGGGGTCCCTGATGGTAATCTACATACCTTTTCACGTATGACGAGCAACTGAAATGAGAACCCCCATACATACCATATGTTGCCAGCTCATAGGGCCCCTTTCACCGCCCACAGATTTTTACGCCTCTATAAATTGAGAGGAGATAGGTCCATGTGCTCTGCAGTTTGTGTCCCTCTAGCTCTATCATCGGACAATTTTTTGCTGTCAGCATACTGGTTGATTTTGTTGAGTAATAGTGCATCTGCAAAATCACATCTTTTGGGGACCAGAGGTGGGGGCACTCAGCCGAAGGGCTCGGGGCACTCTATCTAGCTGGAGACGGAGGACCTGGATCTCTGGACAGAGCAGCAGAAAGAGCTTTTGTAGATATTCTGGGATACAATAACTATCTCAAGAACGCCGCAGACCCGCAGATTATACCTGCAGGACCTGTTATCCAGGTTTTCTTGGCATTCTACCAGCTCGTCTAATCTTGCTCCTAGACGATTTATCTCCTGGGATGCATCTTACTGGTTGTTGACTACCTTCACCATCTGATTCTCCCAGTCATTGGTGTGTTCCTACAACTGTTCTATATCCCCTCTCACTTCTTTTACCACCTTTTTTTCCTCTTCCTGGAAGGCATGTATAAATTTATTATAGAACTTCTCCATGTCATCATTAGTGCAAAGCTGGAGGTCCATTTCCATCTCTGCTTCAGTTTCTGAGGCACTGTGTGGGCAGCCGCCATCTTGAGCTGTGTTCGCCGCCTTTTTTTTTTTTTTAAATATGCTGGGGGCTCTTAGTATTGCACTTTTTTGCCCTCATTAGACATTATTGTGCACCTAGGGATGTGTGCCAGTGTACTTTTTTTATTCTTTAATTATCATCCGTTGGCGATATAATTCCTCCCGGGATCGGAGCTCCTTCAACACGCATCCGCTCTGTTCGGCATCAGGCCATGATCTCTGTCACTACCCTTTTTTAACCATTGAAAGAAAGCACCGTAAAAATCTTTTGTAACAAATATGGGGGATTTATCTTTCAGAAAATCGGTTTTCTGTAGACTTGCAGTACAGTATAATAAAGCCCTTTATCTTCTTTGAACAATGCTAGAGCAAGCTTTCTTTTGGGGAGTTTTGCCTTTAACATTTTGTGAAATAACTTTAAGTGTATTTAAATTGTTAAGATCCCATCAGGCTGCTGTCACGGGACTATAGGAGTGCTCACCACAAACCGGACTTGACCGCGAGGCCGAGGTGGGGATACAGGTAAAGCACCGCCCTACAGCCGCGTGAGCGGGTCCGGTAAGCAGAGTAGTGTGGATAGCCTGGGTCGGGGCAGGAGAGTGTAGAATCGTAGAGGAACTTGCCAGAGTCCGGGTCGGAGAGATCAAGAGTAGTCGAAGTCCAAAGCCAAGGTCGAGGAGAGGAGAAGGTAGAAGTCCATAGGGCGAGCCGGGGTTCGAGGGTGCCAGAGGTCGGGAGTCCAGATTCAAGCAAGGGTCTGTAACGGAATACAAGAGCAGACTGCGAAGTGGCTTGTAGCAAGCACAACCAGAGACTGACTATGCTCAGCAATCAGCTCTGGGCTGGTAGCACTAAATACTGATAGGAGCCAATGAGAACTACCAGCGGTGAGGTCAGATGAAGGTAGAGCGCTGATAGGCTGAGCCTGGATGCAGGGCAGGTGTGGGAGGAACAAGTACATTGGCGGCAGTGGAGATGGACATAGTGGCGTTCGCGCGACGGAAGGGGAGGCGGGAGCACGCCAGGAAGGAAGGCAGAAGCCGTCGACGAGCGCGGGGGTCTGCCCCGGCGGCGCGCATGCGCGGGAGCCGATGGAGGGAGAGAGGAGAGACCACGGGACCGGACACCGCGCGGCCCGGCAGCGAACGTAAGGGCAGAAGCGGGCGCCGTGGGTGGCGGCCTTACAGCTGCTTTCAGACAAAATCCCCATTGAAGTTTGAGCGGAACGTCCTGCTGAAGACATTATGAAGAGATTTGCTTTAACAATATTAAACAATAGGTATCAACCAAAACTATGTGAAATGCCTTAGAGCAAATGACATGTAGAGACAAGGGTTATACAACAGAGAAAGTTGTAATATGATTATCATTGTCCTAAACAAAAGGGAATAAAAGAAATAGCACTCTAACATACAAGTCCTGCCTATATAGCATTATAACAAATCATAAAGGTGGATAGGCAGGATAAAATGAAGAGGGATTCAAATCTTTAAGTAGTTAGATGTCATGGTCTATAGCCAGGAGCTAATTAGATTAGCTGTTTTAATGCAGTTACTAGACACATGAAACAAAACATTATTTTGGAAATCATACAATAATACTTCATAGCTTTCTATAACACAAGAGCCAGTGCTGCATGCACATATGCCAACAGGACCTTTATTATTTTATACCAGACGTAAAAAAATAAAGAATAACGAAGGAATGGCTGTTAAAATAAACGTTTGAAAATGGTAAGAGATCCTGGAACCCAAACAGTGACTGAGCGCAGTGAGCGCAGTGAGCGCAGTGAGCGCAGTGAGCGCAGTGAGCGCTGTGAGCGCGCATACATAGGGTAATAATATTGAAAACTGCGAATACAACGAAGAGATCCCTGTTCTTGCGTCTCTCAAAGGCCCAGATCCACAAAGCTCCACTACGTCCGTTAACATGGCGTTAACCCAACTTACCATCACATTAAGACTAACGGTTTCTTTTCCAAGGACAATAACATAGCACGTTTTCGCCAGTAGCTTTAATTATAACGGATGTTAGTAATGATAGAATGCAAATGATATGCAAATTAGGGGCTATCATAACATTGCATATCAACTAAAGTCTGTTATGGTTAACACGGGTAATTAACGTTACGTTATTTAAGTTATATTTAAACTTGGCGTTGCGCCTGTCCAGACACTGAAATAGGGGTTTTCTAGTGTCTGGGCGGCTGTAACACCACAGTCAGGCATCATTTTAAAAAGATTGTTTTATTTCCCAGTCTTATTTCATTCTCCCCTGATTTTTCACCCATTAGCAAAAGCCCTACCCTTTCCCCTCCCTCAAACCCCCATCCCTCCATATCCCTCTCTTACACCCCCACCCCCCCTCCTCTACACCCATACCTACACATTCACCCATACCCCCACCCTCACAATCACACACCTTATACCAACACCCCTCCATCCCCCCCCTCACACACCCCTCCACCCCCCCTCACACCCTCCATCCCCCCCTCACACACCTCTCCATCCCCACTCCCTCAAACCCCTTCCTCATATCTCTCCCCCTCCCTCACAGCCCTCTCCCACTCCCTCACAGCCCTCTCCCCCTCCCTCACAGCCCTCTCCCCCTCCCTCACACACCCTCATCCCCCTCCCTCACACACCCTCATCCCCCTCCCTCACACACCCTCATCCCTCACACCCCTCTCCCCTCACACACACCCCTCCTCCGTCCTCACCCCCTCCCTCACACACCCTTCCCTAACACTACCCCTCCCTCACACCCACCCTCTTCACACCCCGACCTCTCATGGGACCTCGGAAGAGGCGCCACACTGCTTCATGTAGCTTGCGCTGTCCTCTCTTGCGCACGTTTCGGCTGGGGGATGCCGTCACTTCCGTCCGTCAGGGAACACTGCCTCCGTTGCAAATTGCTCTACGCATTTCGTGAGGCCATCATTTGCTCAGGGGCTCCAGAGTTTCCTCGCTTCGGCTGCGGTCCCAGTAATGTCTGTGACACGCGCGCCCGGCGGGGGGGGGGAAGGGCGGCGCGTGCAAAGCGCTAACCGCGATCTGCGGTCTGTGAGGAGAGGAGAATCTTGCGACGGGAGGGGGCGTGGTCGGGGATTTGCGGGGGCGTGGCCATTACGTCACGCAGCTGGTTCGCCCTCAATTTTATTGAGTTGGGAAAAATCCTGCCGCACGGCGCGGCTGCACCTTCTGCGTGACGGTGCGTAGTGGGCCCAGCCCCATTGAGGGGCGGTGCTTACACGCACAGTGCACGCCGCGCCGTGCGCACAGGCTGTTACTGGGACCGCAGCCTTCCTCTTCGGAGGTTCAAGGAGGATATATACCACAGGCCAGACCGGGCTTTATGTGCTCTTTACAGAGAATGCACATGTGAGTGCATTGATTTTAAGTTGATTGTTTATATGTTATAGAATTAAAATAATCTACACTCTGAGGTTGGGTCCTGTGTGCTCTTCTATTTTTTAGTATGTATATAATTATCTTTACAGTATATACTTATGTAATTAAGTTGTTCTATAATTTAGTATTTATAGTTAATTATCATATTGTAATATTTATTCTTCTTACTGTTTGTATATGTCCACCTATTTAATTACCATTATAAATGGAAAAAAAAGTTATTTGGATATATTACAAACGTTACCTGTGATTTTATACCACAAAACATATACTTGTACACATGAGATGTTAAGATGCATGTAGTTCTTATTAATGCCACAGGATGGCGATATGTTATTACTGTATGACTTACTCTTCGTGGACACAATTGTTTACAGCTCCTGAATTTCTATTTTATTCCATGGAGAAATAAAACATGAATTCAAGTTTTCTAAATGTTTTTATTAAATACATGGTTTAAGTCAGAAAGTGTGGTAATTTGTAAAGGTTAGATTGCCTGCTATGATCTGTATTTGGTTAGCATTATATGGTATGCTCTATTTAATAGTAATTACATATTGTAGTGTGATAATACTGAGTATACATACATTTTTCTTCATATCGAAAGCCCCCAAACTAAATGGCACAAGCAAAGAGCAAACATTTACTCACACTATTTACACTGAGCTATTGCATCATTTACTGAATGTAATATATTCAAACACAATTCCTGCACCCATCATTATAACCAGGGCCGATGACAGCTTTCCCGGGTCACAATACTAGAGTTCCCCTTCTGACGGACTTCCAATTCTCCCTGCCCCTTTATCTTACACACCTCCTCGCTCTCTGTCACCTCTATTTCACCCCTCTCTTGCCCACTCACACCCCATGTTACACTCTTCCTGCAAGGATCCGCGCTGCGGGTACACCCGCTTCCTGCGCCTCCTTACCTTGTCTCCGTGCCGCCCAGGCTCCCCGGTGGTGTGTCTCACTCCTCGCGGCTCTCCCCACGGCTGTTCCCGCACTTCCGGGTCGCGCGCGCGCGGACCCAGGCTGCCATTTACTGACGCCGAGCGCCGGACTCCGCCTCCTCAGGTGCAGCGTGCACCTCACACGCTCCCCTGCCCCTGCTCCATCAGGCCCGCCTCCCAGGCCCGTCCCCCCTATCAGCTCCTCCCTCGGACCACTCCTCCGTTCCTCCCCTTCCTCTGATAGGTCCCAGACCCCTATTTAGTCTCCCCTCACCATTACCTCCTTGCTCTGCATAGCTTCTATACCTCGGTGCTGTCTGGTGTTGCCTAGCCCTTTTGTCTTTCAGTTCCTGTTCCTGTCCCTGCATATTCTGCTGACCTCCCTGGATCTTGACCTTTGGCTTTGGACTTCGATTACGCTGCTCTCTGGAACCCCTTGGATTTGGCTTTCGACATTACTACCCTGCAGACTTCTATATCCCCTGGACACGGCTTATGGACACTCTACTACGCTGCTCTCTCCATCCCACGACCATTGGCTTACGGACTTTACCTTTCTACGCTGGAGTTGTCAAGTACGGTACCCTTTCTATTTTTGTCACCTTGACCACCTACGCTACTTCCACACTCCGGCCGTGCCCCCGTTTACTGCTAGGTGTGTGGTACTACTCCTTTCCACCTCAGTCCCGGGGTCTCGTCTGGCTTGTGGCAGGCTGAGCGTTACACTTCCTCTTTCACCACATCCCCTCTATCTCCCATCCCTCCCTCCTCTCTCCATCACTCTCTCCTCTCTCTCCATCCCTCCACCTCCAATTTCCCCCTCCTCTCACTCTCACTTTTCCTTCACTCACTCACTGCCCACACATACACAATACACCTCCCTCCCCCCACACCACAATATCCACTCAATCCCCCCCAACACAACACCCAACCCCCCCACCAGCATACCCACACAATACCCCCAACCACGATACCCACAAATATACCCACAAAATACCACCCCACCACAATACCGATGCAATACATACACCCCCAACAATACCCACATACTGTAATACATATCCCCCAACAATACCTACACAATATGAACCACCAACAGTACCCACACAATGTACACCCCCAACAATACACACACAATATACACCCCCCAACAATATCCACACAATATACAGCCCCCAACAATATCCACACAATATACAGCCCCCAACAGTACCCACACAATGTACACCCCCAACAATATCCACACAATATACAGCCCCCCAACAATATCCACACAATATACAGCCCCCCAACAATACCCACACAATATACACCCCCCAACAATATCCACACAATATACAGCCCCCCAACAATACCCACACAATATACACCCCCCAACAATACCTACACAATATACACCCCTTATGAATACATACATGTACATACATATACACACATTTACTGAGAGTGTATACAGAAGTTGGGCCCGACTTCCAGGTATCATGCTCAAGGGAATACAAAGGTGTGTAGGATGGTCTGGAAGGTTAGAACTGAGTAAGTACGCTACAATAGCCCTGTTGTTCCTTTCATGAGCCATTAAAATGTATCCCTACGTTCTCTTTATAAGCTTCCCTTTTTGTGACTTATTCACAGTGAAGCTATTCGGCTGGTGGATGAGATCAGCCTGGCAAATGATGAATTTACTGATACAGAGGCTAAGGCACGTAATACAGTGTGTGCGGTCGTGCACACATGCCTGTGCGAACGCGCGTGCACGTAACGCACACTTTTTGTGTGTATGGTGGTCTGTGCTGCCGGGAACTACAGGTTATATATACTGTGTGTGTGTGTGTGTGTGTGTGTGTATGTATCATTTATTATTTATTACTAAAAAAAGACAGAGTGGTAAGAATAAAATATTTATTAACATTGTACACACACACATACATGCACACACACACACATACATTTCAGCGGCGGTAGCGGCACGAAATCTTTATTTTCCTCATTTTCGCCCCTGTCAGCCAGCTGCACGCTCACTGCCGTGCGTGCGGTCGGTCCTATTATAGAAAGGCTGAGTAACCACAGCCAACTATAACTGCCGCGCGTGCACAGCGCAGCAAGCACACCCTCTATGGAACAGCCCTAAGTATATTCTGCAGCAAAAGCCAGTATCTGAGTGTGTCACGATGTCACGATGGACACCAACTTTATCAACACATTTATATTTCTGGGTACTTGATTGAAAAGAACAAGTTGCAAAATAAATTTTGATTTATTTCCTTAATAGACAAACACACGACATCTGCAGAATACACTTAAAACAACACTTACTGGGATAAGGGAACGAAAGAAATTGTCCTTTGAACGAAAGAAATTGTCCTTTGCTTGCAAGCGCCAGAAATGCAACCTTGGTTTAAAAGTCCCGTTGTTATGTTGTTATTAATCCCTTCACTTCTGGACCAGTTGCCGCTTTGCTGGAACAAAGTCTTGCATCTTTACATCATGGATCAAAATTCAGGAATCACACTGGGGATACCTGGGGAGCCAGATTTATAGACTGCCCAAAGCTATCTTTAACATGTGGATCCAATCCCCTCATGGGAACCATTAACCCACCAATAGCCAGTTTACCCATAGTTCATAAGACTGGTCAAAAGGGCGGTCCAGTGGACAGGGCGCATGAGTCAGGTTGACGCCCATGCCACTTAGCATACCTGGGCTACACCCATAACTTGGTGCCACTGAGTCTGATTTCTGACCCAGAGGTGTCACTAGCCTGACATCTGTTGTGCATTAGTATGCCAGTTTTGTATACATTATGGGTCTTCTGGGTCTTTTCATAACTGACACTCTTTTAGACCGGGAGATGCTAATCAGCTAGATCCCTTTGAGGCTCCGTCATAAAAATACCCCAGCTCATTTACCCATCTCACAGCTGTATGTCCATGGAATTCCTGCTTGGAATTATAAAAAAAATACTTCCTGCCTTACATTTAAGATTTGCAGTTTTTTCCCACTTTATTAAAACAACATGTTATGTTTCTGTTATAACTGTAATTTTTATATGTAGGTGCATGTGGCGTCTTACTGTACTTGCACCTCAAAAATCAGGTTTCTGGATGCTTTCGTTCTAGAATTAGTATTTCTCATTGAAATGCCAGCTGCTAGACTGCCATCATGTGTTGGTTAGAGGGTATAGCAAGCAATGCATCTTGTCTTTTACCCTTGCAGGCAGGGAATGGCTTGCAAATGGGGGATAAAAATGACTGGAACAGGGCAAACACAGTAATGCATAGCAAATAAGTTTAACCCCTTCCTTCCCCATCAGAGTGAAGCATCAGAAAAATGAGATGCGATTTGGACTGGAGCTTTGGACATGTCAGGTACAGTACAGTTTGTTTCTACACATGCCAAGTCATGTACTGTACATTTAGATGATAAAAAAACTCCAGTTCTTTATTTTTGGAGAGCTCCTCCCATGATAAGAGATGCTAACAAAATTACAAGTGTAGACAAGCGTGTGACTAGTTTGAGGATGTCATTTTCTGCTGAAACATATATCTCCCTGGAATGAGTTTCCACTATGGCATTCCGCAAAAAAGAATTTGTCATAGGAGCTCTTTCTTCTTACGTGCAGTGCCTCCACCTATGAGAGATCCCATCATTGGTGGGATAACCCCTTACAGGGACTGTGACAGGGTGAATAAACGTCACCAGCCCTATGCCTGGCAGACATCTGTAGTGCAGCAGTGAGGAGGTTAACTCTCAGCTGAGTTGATTAGTCTGATCCCAGCTGCCTCATCAAGGTGTTTTCAAACCCCCAGGCTGTTCACACATGCAGGCTTGCTGATCAAGAGAGAGTACTGAAACCCTGATCTAAGATTACTGCTATAAGGTCTGTCTTCAGGATACATTTTGATGAACTATTTGTGTACTGTTACGCTGGAATCTAAACAGCCCTTGTTGGGAAAGGGCAAGCCCTGCGCAGGACGTAATTTCTGATTTTATGTTGAAAATAAGCTGTTTTTGTTTTTGTGTGCTGTATTTTTAAGGCTCAATAAATAAGCCTTTGCAAGAACCCCGCGTGTGGTTGCGTGTACCCTGCAACAGGGACTAATCACAGTAATGAATACACACACATGGTATATAACTAATATTTAGTGAACACACATATAACCATATAACTGCAACCCCCATATACACCCAATACCCCAACATGTGCGTATTGAGGGTGTGGTGGCACCAATAGATTGATGCAGTGACACCCAGTAAATCCCACCCAATGTATGAGATAGCGCTACCTCTGTGAACCGTTGGTGCACTTATACCATCCTCGGCACTCCTGTACCCAGATGCAGCTGTCAGATACAGAACAGTCAGGTCCCACGCCACGGGGCCTCCGACATCAATCCCCTCATTCCTTAGTGTCCTGATCCTCCTCACGAGGTGCGAGCTCCAGCTAAATGGGAAGAGTCCCTAACTGGGGCCATCCCTGCAATAGTCAACTGGCTGTGACTCAGGGCCTAGCTGGGAGCTAAGGGGGCAAGCCTAGGCCTAATCCAGAGGCACTGCTCCCTGGACACTACCTGCTCTCTTGCCTCCTCCGTCAGGACTCGCGGGGTGTTTGCACAAATAACTATCTCCTCCTGCATCTCATAGCCTTATTGGCTGGGTCTGTCCCATGTGATGTCCCTCCCACCTGAGGATCCTGGGACTGTCCCACGGCCGCATGTGCAGAGCTATCCAAGATGGCCACCGTAACTTACACTGCACATGTGCTGTACTGCGCGTGCGCGAGAACCAAGATGGCCACCCCCACACTCCAGATCGCATGGAGCTCCGGCCAACTACTAGCCAGCTCCCCCGCACTGGAGGCAAGGTGGGGGGACACGGTTACATACGCTTCGAGAACACTGACACAACACGGGCTCAACATAGACACTGATTTGGGATCTTTCCTAAGGGATTGGTTCAATGCTTGGATGCACTGTGTTTATTCATTATATTGTGGCTGTGTATAGATAACGGGTGTTTAACTATTTCTGATTGTTTCTGTGTGTTTTTTGTTGTCTCAAACTAATTGTTCAATCTTGCAGTAATAATATCTGATGTAACTGTAACAGTGTTTCTGTAACGCGTAGCTCACTACAAACGAAGCGCGACCGCGGTGCTGAGGTAGGGAATTGAGAAACACCAACCCACAGCCACGCGGGCGCATTTAGGATGTAGATTGGTTGTGCAAGCCGGATCAGGGTTATAGAGTGCAGAGTAGTCGTATATACTTGCCAGGTCAGGATTGAAGAATAGCGGATCGTCGGAGTACTTTGCCAAGGTCAGGAGTGGAGAGAAGCGGAGTCCAAGAAACTAGCAGGGTTCAGGCAACAAAGGGTTAATCAGGCAGACAAGGCAAGGTATCAGGAACAGAATGCAGCAAGGCATGGCATCACACTGACTATGCTCAGCAAAGGTAAGTTGAAAGTGCAGGGTATATAAGGAAGGAGACTCCAATAGCAAGCAGGGGTGGAACCAGGAAGTGAATCGTCATAGGCTGCTGGTACACACAGGTGTGTCCAATGATGCAGCCGATCAGGTAGGAGGTTGCTTGCAGCCCGCACGTGTCACAGGGTTCAGAGGGCAGGACTTGGAGTGTGTGATACTCCCACGCCGGTTTCTAGAGACATCATAGTGGGGGCGGAGTCTGGAACGCGCGTCACTGCCATGCTGGTGTTGTTTAACAACAGAGCGGGGACGGAGATACCCCGCACATCAGCTGGGAGACTAGACGAGCGCCCACGATGAACAGCCAGGTGAGGGACGGGATTAGAGGCCGCAGAGGGCGGAACAGACTGCGCAGTCTCCACGCACACGCGCGTCACAGGACCGGAGGGCTGCACTATTTCAGTGTCTGTGACCCGAAGGGCCAGGATGAGGAGATGTCCCTGAACGCCGGAACGGTGAATCCTCACAGTTTCCCCCACCCAATCGCAGATAGGGGCCATTAAAGGGTGTATGGTGCATATACCTGCTTGCAATAGGAGGGCTGAGTCGTCCGCCGATGGTAGTGGGGACACAGGAACAGGCTTCTGGGGTTCATACCCTTAGCATACCCTCCATCTGCCATGGACTCCAGGAACTGAAGGTGATCTTCCACGGTAGAAAGTATTACCTCTCCCCCCAGTAAGGTCACGCACTAGGCAGGAGATATATGGCAAAACAGGAATGGGTTTATTACTACACTCTGCAGTAACAGTTACTCAGCAGTCTTCTGCCGGATACAATCCCTCAGGTCAGCTATCACTGAAGATGGTCCCTGGACCGTCACTACAGGTCAAGGGCACCCGCAGCCATCCTAACTCTTCCCCACCTCCCTAGCAGAGGCAGAGGTAAGGTACACACTCACTCTCCCCCAAAAGGAGAAGAGCACATGGAAAGGCCCCAATCTCAGGTTCCCTGTTGTGTGACCTGCCTTCCTCAGAGGGGAAGGAACAACTAATTTTAGGGCGGTCCTGCCATTAAGCACAGCCAGAAGGCGGGCACCCTGTTGTCCCAGCTACAACAGGATGTACCACCCTCTGCTGTCACTCAAGTGCAGTACCAAAGGGGAGGGGGAAAACCCCATAGCAACTACTGACTACTGACAAGGCCTGCTTATACCACGACTTACTGCCAGGAGAGATGCAAACTAGTAGCCACAGATGGCATGGATACACTTTCTCTCTGGTGGATTCCCAACGACCCCGCTTGGGTCCTACATTTTCAGGTACCATAGTTAAATGAAACCTGAACAAAAACAATATAACATTTCACATAATGATTATCACATTTGCTATACATGATAAAATTTAAATACAGTACATACAGTAATATTGGCATGTGTCACCCAACATGTCTGTATGTGCTTACAAAAAGTCCCTCCCAACATGGATAAGGCTGAGTCCATGGTGACTCCAGTCGTGCGCAGGCGCGCTGAGGCTAAGGGAAAGCGGGTGTTTTCCCTGGCCTTAGTTCACGCGCCGTCCGGGGGCGTGTCGGGGGGCTGGCCAGTGACATCACGGAGCTGGTTCGCCGTCATTGGGCGAACCGCTCACGTGACCAGCCCTTCGCTCCTGTGAGCGCTCAAACTAAAAATTTGGTAAGACATACGCCTGCGGACGCGTGCGCGAGCCCCTGCTAAAGCAGCTCCCATTGCGGCTGCAAGGGCTCACTGACAAGCGTGAGCGCGCCTCAGCACGGGTCAGCGCCTAAGCGCTGACCCTGGACTCAGCCTAATTCTTTATATAATAGTGCTCAGGTTCTGACTTTCTTACTAGTGCTCTAGTAATGTCGTGCACTGTTACTGAAAATACCCTCTTATAAACCTGTTTTATTTATTTGTATTCTTCCGTTCTGTCTGATGCTTGCAATCCCGTGTAATCGTCCTGGTCTCCCGTGACACCCTGATCCAATAATCTCTTTCAAATTGCAATAATGACGTGAACTATTTCAGCCCTCACTGAGGTAGAATTCTCTTTATGTTAAATGCTTGATTGTCTTCCCAATCTAATCCTACCATGCTGCTAATGTGTAGTTAATCTAGTATTATTAAAAAGGAATTATTAATGTTTTCAGATCATGTCTTCAGTTGAGTCAGAAATTATTTGTAAAAAAAAATATATATATTTTTGTGGTCCAGAAGCATCTTTAATTATGTTCTTGCTGCCAGTGGTCATACAGTAGGGGTATTAGGGGTTACTGCTGTTTTTTTTATTTACAATATAACAGATCTATGCTGCACACCATAAAAATCAAATATCATACAATTCCCTGGTTCAGGGAATACCTGTCTGTAATCCAGAGTCAATAGAAGGAGGTAAAACAGGACACTTATCCATTTGTAAAATTCGTAGTGCCCTGATTCACCTTCTTCTATTCTTTTTATTTACAACCCCAGAGTACCACTTACTTTTTATTAACACATTTACAGTTCCACTTTCTATTTAAAATTGACTTATGTAAGCACTTGTCCCTTTCTGTTTTCTAATCCTAATTATGGCATAAAGCTTTCTCAAATCTGCTCCAAATAGCATTCCCCGTGTCTTTAGTAAAGTCAGAATTGTTTTAAACCACCGTGGAGAAGCGAGTAAGAGGAGGAGCTGGTGCTTGAGATTTAGTTTTTTTACAGCTAGTAAAGGGGGCCTGGGGCCTGCGTGATGTTTAAAGGCAGAGATCAGCTGTGATTTATTAATGAGTAGAGATGACGAACTAGTCCAAATCCTTTTCCTACATCCTACCGAACTGGCCATTCAAAATGCGTTCCGCCTGGTAAAATTTGCCGACATGTTACAGTTTCAATCCGCACGGATTAATCCAAAACGGCTATTGGATACAGTCCGCTGGTGGATGTTAACTCTCCATCCGCGGATTGTTAAGAACCCACCAGCGGATTGTATGCAGTTTTGAATTAATCCGCACGGATTGAAAATAAATTGTCGGATGTTAAAACAAAACAAAAACAAATCCGCAAAAGGAGAATCGCCATTTTTGAGACTGATCCGCTGAAATGCGCGGACCAAATTCTCCCATCTCTATTAATAAGCCTGATACAGCAGGGCAGACCTGAAGCTGGAACTAGATGTGCTACTCCCCTTGCAACAAATATAGGATCTACCCTTCCAAGTATATTTTGGAACTCAATCCTAACTGATGCTGTATCATATGTGAAGGTGCAAATGGGACCAGAGCAGTGTACCTACAGTACCAGCTACTCCAAGTGTTTCCCCACTTTATGGTAATAGTCTATTGAACTAATGAATCCTAAGGCACCTGGGAAAGGAGTTCATATTTCCCTTGATCTGTTATGCCTAGCACCATTTGTCTCCTGCATGTTTAACCTATTCACTGCCAGAAGGGACGGCAATATGTTGCATTGCAAATGCTTTGCTGGCCTCTTTGGCAATGGAGAGATGTGACAGAGTCACTGACTCAGTAGGCTGTGGCAGTGAATGGGGAGATGCTGCAGCCAGTTCACCGAGTGTTAATCTCCTCAGACAGAGAAAGCACAGCTGAAGACTGATTAAACAGGGGCTGAACTCATCAGTGAAACAAGTGCTTTAAAAAGCAGGAAGTTGCTCACACAAGGTGAGCTTGTTTTTCCACAGGAAGGTGGAGAGAACTCACCCGGCTGGGAAGCCGTTGCTGTTGCTCTGGTCCCCCAGTCCTGCGAGGAGCTATGCTGCTGGGACCAGCTGGGACCCCAACCCAGGATAAAGATATAGATTGCTGCGAGGCTGGACACAGCTTGCTCCCCGGAACCGTGTTCCTGTTTGCTGTTGGAGCTGCATTACAGATAAGACTTTATTATTATGCTTATTGGTTATCCTTTGTGTAGCATATGTTTTGGGCATGACCAGATTAGCTGGCTGTCCTGTTAGTAAGGGCTCAAGAAGTGAGTTAGTTTCCCTAACGGGAACAGGCTTTAATTTCTAGAAAGTAGTTGTTAAAGGGACAGTGCACCCGTACTTTATTTTGGTTGTGGCTAATAAACCACTATAGTTGAATGTTTCCCATCGTGTCTAGCGTCTTACTGACCCCGCCGCGAGGCCGTCCTGCCACAGGTGGTGTCAGAAGTGGGATGCTACGCCTCTGGGGGTCAGTAGATGAAGATGTGTTGAGACACTGAACACAAGCGAAAAAAAAAATGATTTTTGCTGAAGCATGGAAGTTACAGCGAGCATGCGCTGAGTATAAATTTTTCCCCGTCGGGTATGAAAGGATTGCTGTGTAAAGCTAATGCCTTTTGCTGAAGCGAGTGAATTTGCAGCTAGCAAGTGCTGTGAGTAAAGTTTGCAGAAAGAAAGAAAGTGAAAATTGATTTTTGCAAAGGAGTTGCCCTAAGAAGAACCCAGAAGGTTCAAATATTGTAAAGCAAGTACAACTTACGTGTGTTGTGCAAAGTCTGCCTCGTCGGGTGTGAAAAAACAAACAAACAAAAAACGGGGTTTTAAAATGGCCGCCGTCATGTGTCAGTTTTGCAATGTACATAACCATACAAAACAGTGTCCCTTCAGGCCATATGATGATTATGATGACGACACATATGTGGCCCCGAGAAGAGAGACGTACCCGCAGATGAAAGCTGCAAAAGTGTCCAGTGTGTGTGTGCCCAGTACCACTGATGTCTCTGGAACTAATAAAACAAAGAGAGAGAAGAAAATTTAAAATATTTTTCAAGTCACAGAGGAAGTAACCGAACCACTTGAGCCTGCGATATCAGGACAACAGGCGTCAGCAAGCCACCGAGATGTGCTGCAGACCGGAGTGATGGGCAGAATTGTCACAGGAACGGTGGCAAAGGAAAAGGAGGAGCAAAGGGAAGCTGAATCCTTGATCCAGGAAAAAGAGGCCTTCATTTCTGCACTCCAAACTGCCCAGCGTGATTATGATGTCTTGCAGGAACAATTGAATAGGGAGCGAGAAGCTAATGCCGAGGTACAGAGGTGTATACTCCCAGCTATACAAGAGTATGCGGCTTTAAAGAAAACAGAGCATCTCTCGCGGAGTGAGTTGGAGGAGCTGACGACAAGTTTGAATAAGGCCAACACCGCAATTGCTAACATGGAATCAGAGAGAACAAGTCCTGACTGGAGACTATGCTATCAGATGTCCCAGAGAGATGTGCAAAACTTCATCAAAGACGTAGAAGTTTCTCACCAAGAAGCTTGCGCGCTCAAAACAGAGCTGGAGCTCTCACACCAGGGGGGCCACTGTCTAACTACAGAGCTGGGTACTTTGAAGAAAGCCAATGAGACGGTCCTAAGGGATATAGAGATTGTGAAAATAGAGAATATAAACCTGAAAGAAGTACAGGCTGCTATGCAGAGAAAATGCTGGAAAAAGAATACCTCACCCTGGAGCAGCTGAAGATCACGTTGAGTGCCAGAAGAGCATCGCTGGAGGCATAGCTTAGAAGCCAGGTGACTCTGTGTGAGAGGGAAAATGAGAAGGTCCAAAGACTGAAGCTGGAGAAGCAGAGAGGCAGTGCCATCCCAATGAGTCAGTATACCAAGGAGAAAGAGGCCTGGGAATCAGAAGCAGCAGCGATCCTAGCAACAAGAACTGCAGAGCTCAAAAAGATGAAGGAGGTGTTGATGCAAACCCAGAGTAAGGACCAGGAAGAGGTGAAGGCCCTGAGAGGGGACTGGCAGCATCAGATTGAAGAGTTGCAGATGCAGATGGCTGTGCGCGAGATGCAGCGCGCCAAGACGGAGGAGGTGTCCGTCCGTCAGGTGGCCTGCCTGATGTTGCACCATGAAACCGAGATGGCTGATATCCACAAGCGGCTGGACTACACGACCAATGAGGGGGCCCGGCTACAGCTGGAGCTAGACAAGGTCCGGGAGGAGCACCAGCAGCTGCAGGTCCAGAATAAAGAAAGAGAGACAGATTTAAGCCTTGCCCTGAGTCTGCTAGGAGACGTTGAATCGCGACTCAATTCTAACGAAGATGAACTAGCAGCCACACTGAGTGAAAGAAGAAAGGCAGAAGGACTGCTTCAAGACCTGAGGAAGGACCTCGAGTCTGAGTGTGCTGGCCGCAAGATGGCGGAGAAACAAAAGTGTGACCTGGTCAAGGAGCTTGAGGCTCTGAAGACTGAGTGGGACGCTACGTTTGACTCTACGGCTGCCCAGCAGGAGGTTTCTCAGAAGAAGCTGGAGGATAAGCTTACAACCCCAAGACAGACGTTTGGGTCACTGAAGCAGTCCAAGGAAAAGGTGGCAGTAGAGATAAAACAAGGGAGGCACTCCAGGAAGCATGACCGTAATACCGTTGCAGAACTACAGTCTACTTTCCACAAAGCACGGAATGCGAAGGCCAAATTGCGATGCACTAGCACAGTAAGAATCCAATCAAACTACAGTGCCCAGGGGACACAAAGTGGATTCCTTGCCATGAGGGCAGCCACTGTGAAGAGACAGCCGCGAATGAGATGGAAGTGGGCCCGTGATCATAAGGAGAGAAAGACCGCACAGATGGTCCAGCAAATCTCCCAACAGAGTTAGTTAAAGAGTCAAGACAGAAAGGCCCAAGCCTATGAGTCTGCTGACTGTAAAAGAGAGGTGCCATGGGGTGTACTTTGGGTTAATAGGAATCCCGACCAAGTTGAAGTACTGAAGATAAATGGTGTGGAACCCAACACTGAAGGTACACTGAGGAAGAAAGGTCCAAAAGAGAAGGCCAAACAGTCACTGGCGAGTGTATGCAATGAGCTGACCGAGGTCAATGCTCTTCTACAAGAGAAGGGAGACTCTGAGCACAAGAGGACAAGGACAACAATGCATCTTCAGGATTTGCAGATCAAGGTCACAGCGTGGCATAGAGTCCTGGCAGAGAGAGCTAATAGACAGCAGGATGCTCAGGAACCTTGTCAAGAAGAGACACAACAAAAGCGGAACATTAACCTTAAACTGAAACTGGCCCAAGACAAGGAGATAGTGAGGTACCAGTCTTCAGACCCAGGTGGCCTGGTAATTACCCCAAAAAGAAAATGCCTAAATTGGAAGGCAAGAAAATAAAAGGGGGGAGGGAAGGGCCGACGTCAGACATTTTCGACAAAGATGCTGGTGCACGGGAATGGTGCACGGGCCGCTCCACAGGACAATGTTTCGCTGAGGAGAGGGATATGTGACAGAGTCACTGACTCAGTAGGCTGTTTCAGTGAATGGGGAGATGCTGCAGCTAGTTCACTGAGTGTTAATCTCCTCAGACAGAGAAAGCACAGCTGAAGACTGATTAAACAGTGGCTGAACTCATCAGTGAAACAAGTGCTTTAAAAAGCAGGAAGTTGCTCACACAAGGTGAGCTTGTTTTTCCACAGGAAGGTGGAGAGACCTCTCCCGGCTAGGAAGCCGTAGCTGTTGCTCTGGTCCCCCAGTCCTGCGAGGAGCTATGCTGCTGGGACCAGCTGGGACCCCAACCCAGGATAAAGATATAGATTGCTGCGAGGCTGGACACAGCTTGCTCCCCGGAACCGTGTTCCTGTTTGCTGTTGGAGCTGCATTACAGATAAGACTTTATTATTATGCTTATTGGTTATCCTTTGTGTAGCATATGTTTTGGGCATGACCAGATTAGCTGGCTGTCCTGTTAGTAAGGGCTCAAGAAGTGAGTTAGTTTCCCTAACGGGAACAGGCTTTAATTTCTAGAAAGTAGTTGTTAAAGGGACAGTGCACCCGTACTTTATTTTGGTTGTGGCTAATAAACCACTATAGTTGAATGTTTCCCATCGTGTCTAGCGTCTTACTGATCCCGCCGCATGGCCGTCCTGCCACAGGGGTTAATAAACGTTTATTTCAACCATTTGATTAATTTGTTGAGTATAATGAACTCTATTACTATGACGATGATGATATATTTCATTATTATGGAAATGTACATTATATTCAAGGAATAAATAAAGATGTACGTTTTCCACACAGTGTTAAATGTTCCTCCTTTCATTGTAAACATTGTAGTAAAATACTTGTTATATTTTGCATTTGTCGTTTTATTTCATTATGAACCAGGCCGTCCGGCCCTTACCCTGGGATTGTGGATATAATCTTCACCTGTTGCACCTGTGTTTGCCTGGGTGCCGGAGCGTGATGGCTTGTCTGTTTCTGGAGAGGCTGTATTTACACGATATCTACTTTTTTGAAAGTGCAATACTTACCCTTTTTATATACACAATATCATTCCAAATACTATACTCTGAGTTTTGCGTTTTTCCTTTCCTCAGTTTTCCTCAAGATTTGTGATGCCAAGCAACCATTTGATTAGCAGTAGACCCATAGCATCCATTTTTCTGACAAGGGAAGGAATTTATATTTATCTAACCACTGTCAATATTAGTAGGTTTTTGTATTGCTTGATATATTTACACTATCTATACCAGTGGTTTTCAACCTTTTTTTAAGCAACCGTAGAATTAGATTGTGAAATTCTGGGGAAACCCAACCCTCTCCCCCCATCTCTCGTCTCCCCCCCCCCACACCCCAGTCTCTCCTTTCTACCCCCTCACACTCCCGCTTATGCTCCCTCTCCCCTTATGCTCTCTCTTATACATACCTACACACACCCCTATACTCCAACACACACACACACACAAGCACACACAAGCACATCTGTTGTTTTTTTTAAATTGTAATTATTATTATTTTTTTTACGGGAGCTGCAGGCGCACAGGAAAAATCCCTACAGTGGAAACAGCATTGAGAGAGAGTGCATGCACACACCTCTCTTACCTTGGGGCCTGGTGTGCTGCGCCGCTCCGAAGCTCCCTCATTCTGTTGGTCGGAAGTTAAACGTGAATTCCAGCGCAGACAGGAGCAGGGAGAGGAAGGATCGCAGTGACCAGGCGACTGCCGTCGCTGCTGAGCTGGGGAGCCTCTAGGTCACTCCTGCGTGGGCTGCCATTGCGCAGCACCGTGTCGCTGGGCCTTGGACCGCTGGGAGATTTGTCCCAGCTCTCCCCTCTAGCGGCCGCAGAACCCCTGAGGGAACCCTGGTTGAAAATCACTGGTCTATACCTTCTCACTGAATTAATCACTTGTATAGGTGCTGTCTGCACCATTTATAAATATCACTTCACTGTGACTTTTTTTAACACTGGAATTTAAACATTGTCACTTATATAAGTGTTCACAATATATATATATATATATATATATATATATATATATATATATATATATATATATATATATATATATATATATATATATATATATATTTGGTGCGCAACACTCTTCAATAAATAGGTTTGTGACTAATATTACAATGGGCAAATTTGCCATGTGACTTGTTAAAAAAAATCATCCAAGTTAACAAAGTTCTAAGCATTATTACAGAATATGCTGTGGGTGTATTCCTCAGGTTGGTGTCCGCATGGACCAAAGCAGCACTGCATTTAGCTGTAAAATGGCCTGAAGTTTATTAGGGCATTACTTCATTGAGTTGGATTTATAACAAGAACTCTTAGCTTGTTGGAAGAAACTTATTTATGTCATTACCGCAGTGGTGCAGGTTGTACATTCAAATTACATTTTTTTGCAATACAATACTGTATTAATTTCTTTATCAATTACATAAATGCCTACCATAAAAACAAAGGGAAAGACTCTAGCACAAAAAAATCATCTTAAAAAAATACAAAATCATTAAAACGCAATATACTGTAGCAAAAAATCATAATATACATACATCTAGTACAGTGTCAGACAGCAGTATACTGTATATACCACCAAGAAGATAACAGGCAACACCAGCATTTCAGGCTTTTTCCACCTATTTTAATCATTCACATTGACATTTTTTACTCCCAAAAATTGGCATCATATAACTCATGTCCAACTTTATCAGTGTCTCGTGGTCAAAAGTAGATCTAGGAATATTAAAATAAATGTTAAAGAGATTATCGTTTACTTGCTGTGTCCATGTTTTGGCTGCACATCCGATCCATTTGCAAGTGATCAGTTATTTATTTAACATATGTTGATCAACAGACACTGATATACATGGACATACAATCAGTTATATGATGCCACTTTTCTTAGTACACAATGTCAATGTGCATTATTTTATTGTGTATAGTGTATTGTTGTGATTACTGGCACCAGTTGTCTACTTTAAGCGGTTTTATGAGTGCTCTTTTTGCTCTGTTCTGCTTTTTTTCTGCATGTTGATACATCTCCCGTGATGTGTGTTTTACAATTCCTTTTCCACGCATACATTTTTCATGAAATTATAAAATGAATGGGAAATCATAAGGGGAGGGATAGGTTCTGGTCACAGATAACATTCCGGGATGCACTGTTTTTAAGTAAAACTCTTGCTTGCTTTATCCAATGTAACACCGCCGGAAGAGATCAGCACAAATAAAAGCATTTCGTTAGCCACAGAAAGGTATCGTCGATTCATTCTTGTTGAATTTTGTCATGCAATACAATTATACCTGTATATGATTGTATTTAAAGAAGCAATCCATGCAATATCCTACATATGTGTTTTATTAAATAAAGCAGTTCTGTAGTATTAGATAAAACTTAATGCATGTTTTTCTATTCAACTCGTAAGGCCATTTTTAATGAGTTTTAATATACAGAGCCTCCTTTGATGTATATAGCTGGTTTAAGCACACTTCCCCAGCAGTGCAAGATATTTGAAAGAATTTCCAGTGTGTAATAATTTGTTGCCACTATTCCCAACAGTTTGAGCTGCAAACTGTAACAATACTCTAGATAATTTTACATTGGTAATATAAGAATACATTGTAGCTGCTGAGTTACAGTGACTGAAGGATTGATTAAAACTGAAAGGCAGCCACTTAATGAACCCCGTGAAGCAGGATCTTTGCTGATCGATCATGGGAGTACGAATCGATCATCAGCTTAGGTAATTAGTTTTCAATAAATGTAATCAAAGGCTGCATGTATTAAAACAATTTCTTTTTTTAATTGCTGCTTGGATTGCCTCTTTAATGCAATACTATAAACACAATCTACATAGCATATCGTGAGCACAAATTATCATATTAATGTAGTTTTTGCCAACATACAGAATAAGGCAGCAGTGCTCAAGTTCAGTCTTCGAGGGCTACCATCAGACCAGGTTTTTCAGGATTTCTCTTATTTACACGTACCTAACCTATTACCATAGCCTTTATTATCAGCAAGACAACTTGCTTAGGTACAGTATGTATTGCTCTGAAAATGTGACCTTTTTGGTAACCTTGGTGCACTACTGACTTAAGGGATTCGAGTCAGCTCAAAGCTCAGTTATTGCTAATAGAAATGTTCAAAATTAGTCATAGACATCATCATAACAGAAAAATATTCTTTATTAAAAGGTACAAACATAAAGAAGAAGAAAATGACCAAAATAGATTATTGTGATGTAATTGATGCTGGGACTGGCATTTTTACCTTGAGTCCATCTCTCTCCCTCTTTCCTCAATACTAACTACTGTATATAGAGCTCTTTTCATAATTTAGAACAATTATGCTGGCTAACCTACTATACATGTGACAGGACAGGGAAAATTAATTGCAAGATTTTACCTGTCAATTCCAATCTTGCACGTGTACTTGTACGGAATAGAATTTGAATACTTAATGTTGCTAGATTTGCCGATTTGCATACTACAGGTACATTTGCATTTTACAAGGAACTTCAAAGACCAAACATAATTGCTAACCAAATAACACTTTTCACAGTTTCGACTAGCAATTACTCTTTAATACATTTTGTTAAGTGTATTTTCAGTGTCTTTGAAATGGCAATATATTTACTTGAATGATTAGGGCACATAGCATCAGTGATATTTTTCTCATAGTCTGTATAACTTTGTAGTGTTAACGTTGGTTATGGAATGAGTTACCCCATGCACTTTTATAATTTGATATATCAAATTAGAGGTAGCCAATATTATTGCAACCCGTGGTTTGCTCCGTGAGTGAAATAGAGTGGTAGCCCCGTCGCCTTCTTACACATGGCTGATTAAAAATGATGTCCACTTCTCTTGCTTGTCGGTTGTGTGTGACCTGCTGCAGCGTGCCACGGGTTGTAATAACGCTGACTACATGTGTATGGTTCATCACATTCTCGTAGGGGTGCATGTATCAGCATAGGTGAAGGTTTGCTTTGATGCATTGCTCTGGTTTTTTGAGCAAAGCTGTGTAATATGCAAGAACAGTTTCTTACATCTGATGCAGAATTTTAGCATTATGCCACTTCAGGTTTTTTTTGGGGGGGGGGGCAAATAAACTGCAAAAAGAGTGGTGCAGAGAGATGCAGACTGTGATACATCACATTGTAATCTGTGCACCATGTAACTCCTCCCGACACCTACTTTACTGACACGTGATAGAACAAGCTAGGGCAGACGGGTGATAATTGGAGAAAAATGCTGTGATACATATGAGTTTGTGTCAAAGTGGATACTTTCATACACATACGTACAATATGGGATAGTGTATTTACATGTACATGCAAATTCATACATGAAACAATTACTGTATGTCTGTTTATGTGAATTGACAATAAATATTATTGATGATGCACTCATTAATACTGAATTAATTTCTGTTTCAGCCTTCCAAATCTCTGTTTTTCAAAAAACATAAATATTATCGTCTCAATGCTGAATCACATAGCAACAAATGTGAGGATTCTTAACCTGTGTAAGAGACAAACTTGTCTTATTGTAACTTGGTTGCTAGTGAGGACTTGTGATAATGGTATTGGTCCTGGAGACATTTTGTTATACCTTTTTAAAGGGCCATTATGACAGTAATTCGTAGACAAAGGTCGAAGGTCTCACAAGTTAGGGTGGAATAATATAGTTATAAAGTCTTGAAAGCTTATATTCGTCTATGAGAACAGTAATGATGGTATCACAACCTGTAAAATTGTATTTTAACCTTCATTTTGTTGGTTTCTTGTTCTAGAAACCCCAAATTTAGCCAAAAAGTGATAGGAATTGTAATACAGAGGTTTTGAGACATCGGCAATGTGTTCTTAACGGGATAGATTTATTGAGACTGTTTCCGAAAAACATGAATTTGAGACCTTACTGCACCTTTCATGCCTTTTGAGAATTAAAGGCTTGTGGACACAAATGTTCATGATTGGACTACTCTTTATATTGTGTAGAGTCTCATGGACAGTGACAGGTTCTTATTATATGCTACTGTTTAAGTCATACAGAGAAATAGAGTCAATCATTTATTCACACTTCATACAAAATCTCTAGTTTACTAGCTAAAATAATGAAATACTATGTCTGTTGATCATTTGAAGCTACTTTATAACAATAACTTGTTGGAGGTGGTTCTGATTTTCTATGTATACACTTAGTCCAAAATGGTACCGCCACTATTAAAAGAAGAAGTCCTCCCAGTAGAACACACATCCCACTGAAGTAGAATGCAATGTCATATGTCTGTGTCCAGTCATAACACCAACCTGAAAAAAATTAAATACTGTAGTTAGCCTGAATTGTTATAGAAATGTATGACAACATAAGCTACAATATTAAACATTTTTTATTTTTTTTCATCTAATCGCCATCAACTATCAACATCACGGGTCATCCACAACTGTGTTATAATATAAATACAGTATAATAACATTCTAATTATTATTATTGAGCTGGGTATAATATTTTCCTGAATTGTGGTATGCTGTGATATTCACCAACCTCTCCAAAGAGCATTACAATATATCACATTGTAGTTCAAAGTTCTAGTAGCCATATTGGCCCCAGAAAGGATAAGAATTTTCCAAAGATTATATTATAGTGTATAGAGCGTTAAAGTGTCAAACATTTGACAAAAACTGCTAAAACGGAGGATTCTCATCTAGGCCCTAATTCAATACTGTATGTTGTGAATCTGTCTTCTCCTAACTTGAAAAGATTTTAATGAGTTTCAAACTTTCTCCAGAAACAGGAAAAATAGGTTACAAGTATAGACAATTTCAAAATCAACATTTTTTTCTCACAAAACTGTCTATTAGGAAAACATTATTGCTTCCATTTTTCTTGTATTGTTCATATTTTAATGAATGCTCAGTAAGCTTGCTCTTTCGTTTTAACAGGCCTCACTGCTCTAACATCTACTGATTAAAGTATCTTACCAACTAAAGGTGGCCCGATGCAGTTTCCAATTCCAGCAAAGAACATCAGTATTCCGTAGGCATGCGTGAGTTTATCCAGTCCCACAGTATTCGTTGTTACATATGGAAATATTGACCAGTTGCCAGATAAAAATCCTAAAATTCCAGCAAGGGTTGCTAGAGTAGCATATGTATTTGCAAATGGCACTGCAAACAAGGTAAATCCAGTAGCTAGTATTGTAAATACATATAAGTACAAGGTATTGATCCATTTACAATCAGCGAGAATTCCTAAAATAAGTTTCCCAATGGCCATCAGGAAGCCAGTAATGGAGACTAGTGGCACTATAATTGACTCTTCGTCAATATTTGAACTTTTTGCTACATCTTCTAAAAGTAATGATGGAGGAAATCCTCCAATGTCAAAAAGCAAAATGGCAACACAAAGTGCTGAAAATACTTTGTTTTTGAACAGGTCTTTGGTATCTTCCCAATAATCCAAACAGCGATGACACTTGTTCTTAGCAAGTTGTCTACATATATGTGTTTCCACTGCAACTTTATTTATATAAGTATCTTTTTCTGCTGTATGCAGAAATGTAAATCCATTCTTATTGATATTTTCCTGTTTGCAGTCACCACTGGATGTACGAGTTAAACCTTTTTCTTTGCCGGATATGTTCTCAAGCATTCCAATATTTTCTTCAATGTTCAGATCTTTTTCGTGGTATATAAGGTAGGGGTCTGGAATCTTCTCTAAGCACGGCTTTTCCAATGAAGTACTAGATGATTGTGTCAGTGGCCTCATTAAAATGCCACATGCTAATATATTCAAAGACAATGCCCCAACGATAAGCAAACAGCCATCTAATCCATAGAGTTCTATCAGCTCCTTTTGAAGACCAGCGTATATAAAAGTTCCAACACTCGAACCTGAAAATGTGAATGCAAATTATTTACATACAATTTCAACAGTATAATGTACACACACATGAACAAAGTATGCTTATTACAAGATAGGGTAATAAAAGCACATACAAAACTGGGGACTTTTCAATATGTAGTTAAACTGGATGAAAATACACCACTGCATGTTTCCCTAATGATAGTGACGTACAGGTCCACCGACAGGTTGCCTGGGGCTTGGGATTTAAATCTTTACCTGGGCCCCAGGATGTTATTGAGCATGGAGGGCGGCCACAATGTCTGAGCAGGGAGGTTGGGGAGCAGGGCTCTGGTTGTCGAGTGCAACAGGGATATATGTGGTTGTCAAATAGGGGGGTGGACGAGCAGGTAATGGTTGGTGGTTGGAGCCTGTCTGGGAAGTAAAATAGGAGGAGCTCAGTGGTCAAATGGGGTCTTGGTCAGCCTTCTGTGCCCAGTTCCTCAACCTGGCCAAAGATAACTGTCCCTCTCCACCTGTCAGCATCTCTGCTAACATGTAAAAGCAGAACATGAATAGAAGTTCGTTGTTCATACAAGTATTGGCTCCCAATATGATGCACTCAAAGAGCAAGCTCTAATTGTCAAATGTAACTTTTAATATTAAACTTAATATAAACAATACATGTGTGTGTGTGTGTGTGTGTGTGTGTGTGTGTGTGTGTGTGTGTGTGTGTGTGTGTGTGTGTGTTAGAAGCACAAGGAAGATTAAAAGATATATATGAGATTAAAATCTATTAAAAATATACAGTACATGAGAGGCAACCTAAAGTGCTAGTTGGACAATAGATGAATAATTCATATACAGTAGGATGGGTAGCTGCCTAAGATAAAGATTCACTAAAAGTGTTTTAAAGAATCAAAAATAAGCGGTGTTATATACAGAAATTTAAATCCTAAACAGGTGATCAGGTGGAGTGTCTAAATCAATACACCCTATCTGATGTGACAACAGTTGTGTCAATAAACAGAATAGGTATCAAAATATATGTCACTCATTGAGTTTGTGAGAGAAAAAGAGTCAATAGGATGCAGCCAGACAGCTATAGCCGACATGTGGTGCTGAGATAGAGTCAGCGTGTCTCCATGTGCCAGAACAGAGTGAGCTGAATGTGATGGCAGCTATCCAAATTTCCCATTGTAGATAATCTGCTACAGAGTTACAATCATGGCATTTGGTATAATACAGCCGCACACTCTGTTAGATCCGTTACTGGGTCACGCTAATGACATCACAACGTCTTCCGTCAGTGATACCCGACGCGCTTCCACTTGTCAGAGCTTCTTCGGGATGGGCAAACCTTGCATGTTGTCGGCCATGTAAGCATATTGTTGCCACGGTAACCTCGCTAAGCGCTGTAATCTCAAAAGTCTGATTATTAAATGCATTGAGAGTACTGCAACCGTTTTTGCTATTCCAGCTTGAGAAGGGGTAATACCCCAAAACATGCATGGAAGCCCTAATAAAATAGAAATAAAATCCTACTGTGATATTTAGTAACATCAGATTTTTTAATTGAATATGTATGAGGTAAGTTTTCTGTACTTCTAGTAGGATTATGGCTAAAATACTTTACACTGTTTGAATAAGCACTAGGTCATTATTGAATTCAAACATATACAGATGCAGCCAGACCTGCTGTCCTCGGCACCGCCGACCAAAACACCAAAATCACTGGATCATCTACGGCCCAGGAAAACAGTACCTTTTGCGGCCTGGGAGGATTAAAGCAAGACTCCCACAGCATTAATACTAACGGGCCAGCAAGTCTGTAAGAGCTGAGCAGAGGAGTCCAAGAGAGAAGAGGTCTCTCCCCGTGTCCCCCATAGCAGCTCTTAAAGGAGCAATGCATGGGCTTTTTATTATTATTCTTAACATAGGCTTGAAGCAAGGGGTCTACGGAACTGAACCCCACTAATTTCAGCTCCGGGGACCCCCTCCATCCCGAGATACAGACCTCAGCAAGGAGTTCGGGTATATTCTGCATGTTTAATGCTCCTGTGTCACGCAGGTCAGTAGGAAACCTCACCGGATGACGTCACGGCTTCCTATTGGCCGGAGTAGCCACCAACTAACGGCTGCTGGGTTCAGCTCTGGAGATCCCCTACTTAAAACCTGTTAAGAAAAAGCAGCGCTTGGATTGCCGTTGTCTATCCTGCCCCTTGATGACTTAGATGCTTGAATATTTATTTTTATTTATTTATTTATAAAATATTTTACCAGGAAGTAATACATTGAGAGTTACCTCTCATTTTCAAGTATGTCCTGGGGAATATGGGCTTCAACGTCATGAGGGGGAACACTATAGGACCATATTCGGTCATCTACATCATCAAGTGGGTTGGATAGGACATTTAAATCATTAAAATGTCCTGTCCAACCCCCTCGATGACATAGATGACTGAATATGGTCCTATAGTGTCCCCCCTCGTGATGCACATACCGATATTCGAGCATCTACGTCATGAACGTTCAGGACAGACCAGCTGCAATCCAAGCACTGCTTTTTTTTAACAGAGATTTGAAGCTGAGGGTCTACGGAACTGAACCCCATTAATTTCAGCTCATGGGGTCTCCCTGCTTCCGGAGACCCAGACCCTCCGAAGGGGATGCCAGTAGCCACTCCGTAATGGGTCAAAAGGAAGCAGTGACGTCATTCAGTGAGGCTTCCTATTGGCCCACGTGACGCGGGACATTGAAACGAATTTTATGGATTACATACTGTACACTTTAAACGTATTATTAGATATGGATACGTGTGCTCACATTGATCAACTGTACCATCTATTTTGGATTTACAGTATTATCAAACTTATAAAACTTTTTCCACTTATCACATATAAATATTACCTGTTTACCCCGTTATCAGTATGAAGCTTCCCTCATCCTATACATAATAATATGCAAATTTAAATTTCTATATGTTTGAATTCAATAATGATAAGCAAAGAAAAGAAAGAAAGCTCCCTAATAGCCGCACAAGAGAACACCTATACCTATGTTAAAAATTACTATTTATTAATAAATGATTAAAATATATTTATTGCAGCAAAAAGCTAACGTGAACCAAAGTGATTAAAATAAATTAAAAAACGGAGGAGGTAACTGTATGCCTAATTCGAACTAACAGTGTATGCTAGGAATAACTATTTTAGAATGTCCCACTGCTATATAATTATACTAACAGTGGTAGTTACAGTATACCAATACAGTTCTATATAGTTTGAGGACTACACCTAAATGGAGAGTATAGCTTAATGTAGTGTGTGTGCTCAGAATAATATATTTGTTGAGCCAGCTAATGCTAGTATACGGATATATACACACACATATGTACCAGACCAACGGGTTCAAAGGTAAATGAACCTAGAGGTCTGTTATGTTTAGCAGAACAGCTATTTCAAGATCACAAAGTATGTGTCTTGTACTCAGAACCATGACAAATAGGAGAGTAGTCAGAGTGTTGTGCTTCCTTTAGAAGGCTCCGAAAAACTCTAACTGAGAGAAGGCAACAGACCTCTCCGATATAGCCAGCGCACTAGGTGGTGACGCTTAGCCTGCCCAACATATGTTCCACCGTTGTGGCTTCCTTTGAATTCAATAATGACCTAGTGTGCATTGAAACACTGTAAAGTATTTCAGCCATAATCATATTAGAAATACCAAACACTCACCTCATTAGTATTCAATTAAAAGATCTGATGTTACTAAATATCACAGTAGGTTTTTATTACTTTTTTATTAAGGCTTGCTGGGAACAGTGAACAGAGGAAGGAGGGAGCCGACGTGACCGGGAAATTGTGATGCCACAGCACTGCGGGGAGCAGAGTGCCATTCCTATCGGGAGAGACACGAGGCAAAGACCCACAGCGGAGACAGCGTCGGAGGGGAGAGAGACTGGCCTCATCAGAAAAGCATTCATGTGCAGGGGGAGGGGGGGTCCTGATTGCTGTCAACGGGGGCGAAAGGGGAAGGGGGGAAGAGGGGGCAATGGGGAGAGAGAGAGAGAGGGAGAGCAGAGAGCGAGAGAGGGGGAGCGGAGATAGGGGGTGAGCGGAGAGAGAGGTGGAGCGGGAAGATTCTATCCCGGGCAATGCCGGGTATATCAGCTGGTATATACTATATTATAACAGATGCCACAAATGCAACTCTCTAGCAATTTATCTACAACAGGGGAGATTTGGTTATCTGCCATCACATTCAGCTCACTCTGTTCTGGCACATTGAGACACGCTGACTATCTCAGCATAGTCTATAATTGTCTGGCCACATCCTATTGACACATCGCTTTTCTCACACACTCAAAGATTCACAGATATTTTCTTACTTTTTCTTGTTATTCACACAACGGTTGTCACATCAGATAGGGTGTTTTCATATAGACACTCCATGTGATCACCAGTTTAGGATTTCAGGCAGCTACCCACCCTATATGAATTATTAATCTATTGTCTAATTAGCACTTTAGGTCATCGCTCAAGTATATTTTTTAGTAGATTTGAATCTTCCTTATGCTGCAATATCATTTTGTTTGTTTATATTAAGTGTAATATTAAAAGTTATTTTATTATAATTAGAGGTTGGTCTTAGAGTGCATCACATTAGGATCCTGTTGTGTAGTGTTTGAGATTGTTTACCCCAGATAGCGCCCTCTATTGACCATAGCAGCATACAGCTGAGCAGGTATCTTCCCCATTGTTATCAGTTTAATTTATATGCGATCAGAAGTATAACGTATATATCACTGAATGTAATAAAACCTAAACCAGTAATCACCACTTTTTTTTATTTTCTAAATACAAATTTCTAAAATAGAGTCAGTTTTAGTATGTAATTATGTTTAAAGTCCGCTGCAAATTTCCTGAACCTATTACTTCTATTTATAAGAGGAGATACTGCATGTTTACATCAGATCTGTGTTTCTCACAATGAGGAAGAGGTAGAGGAGGAAGAGGTAGAGGAGGAAGAGGTAGAGGAGGAAGAGTTAGAGGAGGAAGAGTTAGAGGAGGAAGAGTTAGAGGAGGAAGAGTTAGAGGAGGAAGAGTTAGAGGAGGAAGAGGTAGAGGAGGAAGAGGTAGAGGAGGAAGAGGTAGAGGAGGAAGAGGTAGAGGAGGAAGAGGTAGAGGAAACATCCTCATTAAAAAAACATTGTGAAAACGTTTACTGTCACTTTGGTCCTACATAGGTCTGAATCTTTACTGGTATAGATTGTAGCTGCATGAAATAAAATGAGAAGTACAAACCACTGTAAAAACATTGTCTATCATTTGTAATATTTTTCATTGTTCAAGATTGTCAGTTTTTTCTTTCCTTTTTTCTCTCTTTATTTTATTAATGTTGAATGGCAGAAGAAGAAACAAATCACGCACGCACACGCACGCACGCACGCACGCACGCACACACACACATACACACATACACGCAATTTTATCATTAAATGAACATAGTGCTGATCTGGCACTATCATAGAAAAATTTCCATTGACTTGAATGGGAGTTTCTATGCGTTAATGCCGGATAAGCACTATCACACTTTAATGACTAACACACACTGTTACAAGTATCTGACCTGTTGAAATGATACCAAGAGCAAGTCCTCTGCGTTTTTCAAAATACTGACAAGTAACAGTCACGGTTGCCGTGTATAATAAGCCACATCCAAAGCCTAAAAACATGAAGAAGAAAAAAACATTGCTACTGTATTAGCAAAATGCATACGAGGAAGTCTTATCATAACATTATCATAGTGCTTATTTACTTAATTATACCAGCAGAAATCTCTGTGGCTCAGAACTCAAAATTAAACTTTATATTGTATAAAAACATTGGCAGATTGTCTTTCAACTTTTTATATAATGTTATTTTGTACTGGGACTGGGGACAGAAAACGTGACATTTTAGTACCTGGCTTTTTTCTTTTTCTCTCTCTCTTTTTCTCTCTTTTTCTCTCGCTCTCTCTCCCCACAATTTAAGATATTAATCTTTTACATATCCAAATATTTTCATTACATTCATTTTATTTATTTATTTCAAAACTGATCGAGATGATTTAAAATAGCTTATTGGGATATGCAATCAATTGTTTTGTAATCATTTAATCTAAAATAATAGTACCAATTACATGGATAAATTGACACTAATAGACGTCGATTTAAATCCCCAAACAGTGAGAAGTAACTTAGAGATGGATATGCGTCTTCTTGTCAACCTCCTCTACTATGTAACTATGTACAGTAAGAGTTGATATTTGTTATCAAGATGCTTACACCCTACTTTTAGCTATAATGAAGAGCGGAGTAAAAAAAGATTGAAGACATTTCAAGAGCAAACAAACAAGAAAGATGCATTTAATAACCAGCGGCTATTTTCATTTAACTTAAGCTGAATTTGTAATGAGAAAATATATATTTAATGGTTTCCATGTAAAAGTGTTACTTTCAATGTGAATGTCTTTGTTTTTAATCCTATATCAATAAATAATCATAATGGTATCATTAAAATTAAAAATCATCATGATTAATATTATTATTAATAATAATATTTAGTAACCTTATTATTACAGGTGCGGTTATCAAACTCACAAGCTTGTATAATAAAAACTGATACCTTTACCACTACTCCACGCCTAGTTTATTTATTATCCATGCACATATACATAATGTTTACTCACATACATTATTATTGCAGTTGCAGTAAATATCTGCTCCTATTTGCCAGCCTCGTGCATTAGGGTTCTGTCTCTCAGTTTTACGCAGCATGAGCTAAATCTCACGCTGAAGGTAAAACGCTGAGGCCTAGGACATAGTGCAATCAGCGTCACTGAGGCGGGCTGAGCCGCGCTGAACAGATGCACAAAGCCCCTGCATCTGTAATCAGCGCGGCTATAGTTTCTCCCTCCGCATGCGCGCTGATGCGTGCGGAGGCTGAGAAACTTCCCCGAGACAGGCAGTTTTTAAATTTGCCGCTCGGGAAAGCGGAGGAGCGGTAACGTGACTGCTCCCATCCAATGCCCCGCCTCCCGCTCCGCCTCCTGGCACGCCCCCGCTCCACCCCCGCCCCGCCCCCTGAGCGCGCTCACTGCCTTGCCTGCAAGGACAGGAAAAGCCCCATTTTCAGCAGGCGAGGCAGAGCAGGAGCGCGCCTCAGCGCGCTCCCAACACACTATGTCCCAGGGAGACCTGAATCCTACACCCCGCAAGTAACTTCATAACCCTGTCTTTTTCTGTGCCATAGCCTCACAGATAAAACGCAATTGAAGTAAGATCAGAATTGCATAATGCTAGTGTTTTATTTCACACATGTAAGGATGTGGTAGGAACCTCATATGTGTGTTCAGTTGGTGTTTGACTCTGTTCAGTGAGAGGCCTGTGGAGTGTCTGCAACAGTGTTGCAGTGTGTCAGAGCAGAGTCAGACAGGCAGTGGCTGATGCAATAGCTGTGTGTCTGTGCAGGTTAAGGCAGAGAGGCTCCGTGGAGAAACTACAACTTCCATGAGCTCCTGGGCAGTCACCTGATGTAAAGAATCAATCAGAAGGCTAGGATGACGGGAGCAGGAAAGGGAAGCGTGGGGGAGAGACCACGCTAGTCAGAGGAGATCTGAACGGAGCTGAAGGAGGTAGTGTGAGTGCAGGGGGTCTGTGAAACGCCTGCATAGGCCAGCTATCCCCTCAGGCCCATAGGAGCATCCCCTGAGTCACAGTAGGCTGCTGTAATGCAGGGACGCACTGTAGTGGAAGTGATTGTCACCCTACTATACATTAGTTAGGGACAAAGCACAGAGTTGCGGGCGGTAGCAGTCATCTGGGATCAGACGGCTGGACACCGCGACATCTGGAGGTCAAGGGTCGGAGGCATCGGATCCTTTGTGAAGAGGTACCGGTCACCGCCGTGACCGGAAGGTATATTGTAACAACAAGTGCACCAACACCGGTCATCAGGCACTGATCCCGCCTTAGGCTAAAATCTTTAGGGACACTAGCGAGTGGCTAGAGGACAGAGCCTATACCACGTAATACAATACAAGGACAATACTCTATAAGAGCGTGGCTGAGCCACTATTGTACAGGACAATATTCCCTAGAGGTGTGGCCGAGCCAGTATAGTATAAGGACCGTAGCAGTTATAACGGTGTTAGATATTGCTGCCAAGACTAGCATTATAGTATAAGAATATGTTATGTGTGATGTCATATAGAGTATAAGGTATGATTGCATAGTAAAACTTGGTTGCACGCACTGTGGTGGTATGTTTCTTGCCCAGGGGAATCTTGCATAACGTAAGTGGAGGCGCTGCGCTAGAATAGTTACCCCAGGCTCCCAGCTAGCGGAGGCTCAGATCTCCTGCAGCCGCAGGTTGTGTACAGTGACCAGTAGTCCCTTTGGGAGGCGTCAGAAAAAGGGCTACATTTGGAGGCGCTGCTGAGAGCTTAGACCTGGGGTGCCCCATATATTTTTCTCAATTGTGCAACAAGTTTTTTTTTCATCATGTTTGTGCCCTTGCAGCCCGAGGTGCGCAAGTGGGCCCAGCGGCATGAAATTCCCCTGACACGTGCTTTTGGCCTGGGACATGTTCCCGCCATCCTCTCCCTAGGCACCGTGACTGACCATGTCAGGAAACTCCCGCTCATGGACACTGCCTGAGTGCAAGATCACTATTACGACCTGGAACAGATTTGGCGCAAAATACTATATGTCACTGAACAGGACATATGCCCCAAAGCCCTGCCCTTAGTACTATTGCTACCCGAGGCTCCCGGCATACACTGTCCAATAGTGCAAGTGGATTCCACCTAGTCACTGGCTGCGTCCACACCACTGAGGGGATATCCCGGCTCGTTAGGCGCCGTCACTAGCAGCACTGACCGCACCCCTGAGAACAGTTTGAACCCTCGATGGCCTGCTGCAATGGGCCTAGGCACTTCGTTCACCCCCTCCGCCATGAGGCCTGCATTAAGAAGAATCAGTATGTCAAGACTAGACGCCTACTCCCCAGCAGGGGGTAGCCTGCTGGATAATGCCTCTATCCCTATGCTTGCAGAAGCCATCCACCACTCCACACAGGCCCACCAATACCGGAAGTTAAAGGCATTTTCAGGTGACAAACCCACGCCCCTGGGAGAAGTTGGATTTGAAGAGTGGCTGGATCACACGGAACAGGTACTTCCTGAATGGTCCTGCACCGATGCCATCCGGAGGCAGCGTATCGTTGAATGTCTGCGACCCCCAGCGTCCCACATGGTGCACTGCTATCGGGACAATCACCCGGACGCTGATGCGACGGGCCTCATTTACTGCCTTACCAAGACCTATGGGGTCCCTGTGGATGCCTATGCCCTGATGGCCAAGTTCCATGCTCTGGCTCAGAAAGAGGGAGAAATGGTGTCCGACTTCCTTAGACGTCTGCATCTGGATCTGTGGATTCTCGTGAGGAAGAGGGTGGTGCCGAAGGTGGATGCCGACATACTGCGCACCACCCAGCTACTGAGGGGGCTCCTGCCACTGCATCCGGTGTCCGTACGTGTCAGCGGCTGCCTCGTACCCGGACAAGCCTTGGCGTTTAATGACCTAATGGACCGGGTCCAACCACATGAGACTGTGCTGCTGGGGCGTTACTTAACCCCAGGGAGGAAGGTGTCGAGTGGGAACAAGGACACCAAAAGGTCGGAAGCTAAAGCCGAGACGTCCGAGAGTGGGGACCCCGACAAGGAGGACTCGGAGGCGCCGACAGCTGCCCAGGAGTGCCCTGTGTCGGGACGAAACTCGCCACCCATCCGAGATGATGCCTACCTCAGTCAACTCCGGTGTTATGCTTGTGGAAAGATGGGGCATCTTCGGGCGCGCTGCCCCTCCCTACGGAAAACGGCGTCTCGACCGGCCAAATCCATGCTGTGTACTCCCCAGGACGGCGGAGCCGTAACCCAGCCTTCGACGAGTAATCGGATCGGACCAGCCGCCATCGTCCGGGTAGTGATTGAAGGCATCTATGCTTCTGCGTTGATGGATACGGGGTCTCAGGTGATCATAGTGTATCGGCCCTTCTACGATCAACACTTACACCGGCTGCTGCTGTTATCTGCTGACTCTTTACGGTTGAGAGGGTTGAGTCACGAAGATTACCCCATCGATGGAGTGGTGAAGGTACATCTGGACATTCCCCAGCTGAACACCGGTAAGCACCACCCCATGGAAGTGGAAGCCTTAGTGTGTCCAAAACCACAAGACCACCCCAGTGCCCCGATAATCATGGGAACCAACACCGACATTGTGCAATCGGTGATCCGCATGTACTTACAAGAAGCGAGCGAAGCCCCGTTGCTGGCTCTCGCTACGTGTCCGGCACTACAAGAGGCTTGTGGTAAAATCGCAACTGAAGAGGAGCATGGAATGCTGTACAGTCAAGAGTGGGGCGTGACCCAGATCCCTCCCGGGGAAGGGAGAATGATGATCGCGGCCTGCCACTATCCAGATAGACGTCCGGAGGATCAGCTATTCTCATTGGAGAGCACGACACGGGATGATCAGCTGCTTGGCTACAAAATATTAGCTTCAGTGAAGAAATGGCCGGGGAAAATTCCGAACAGAACCTGGGTATATGTGCAGAACATCTCCTCGTACCCCATGTGCATTGATCGTCGGCAGCCTCTGGGTAGAATCTATCCCGTGATACCTGAACAGAAGGCCGTAGAGGAACGGCCGGCGGCCACCACCCATGCAGTAACTCCCCTGTTGGCATTTGACTTCGGAGATTCGCCACTAACGGAGGACTGGAGAAAAAGACTGCAGACCAAGCTAGGAGAACGACGAGAAGTGTTCTCCACGAGTGATATGGATGTGGGGTGCAGTCGCAGCGCCCGCCACACCATTTGGAAGAATGACACCGCCCGTTCCGGGAGTGTTCCCGCCGCATAGCTCCCCGAGACGTGGAAGAGGTGCGGAGATTACTAGCCGAAATGGAGAAAGCTGGTATCGTTCAAGGATCACGCAGTCCGTACGCCTCTCCCATCGTGGTGGTCCGCAAGAAGAATGGGACGGTACGTCTATGCGTAGACTATAGAACACTGAACAATCGTACGGTACCTGATCAGTATACCCTCCCACCCATTGAGGACCTTCTGAACGTCTTGACGGGAAGTAAATGGTTCAGTGTACTAGATTTGAGGTCGGGATACTATCAAGTGCCCATGGATCTGGAAGACCAGGAGAGAACAGCCTTCATCTGTCCGCTAGGGTTCTACCAGTTCACCCGCATGCCACAAGGGATCTGCGGGGCCCCTGCCACCTTTCAGAGGTTAATGGAACAGACCCTGGGAGATATGAACCCGCAAGAATGCTTAGTGTACTTGGATGACATTATAGTGTTCGGGAAAACATTGGAGGAGCACGAGAAGCGGCTAATGAAGGTGTTGGATCGACTTCAGAAGGAGGGACTCAAACTGTCCCTGGATAAATGTAAATTTTGCCGCACATCCGTGACTTACGTGGGCCACATTGTATCAGCTTAAGGGATATCCACCGACCCAGAGAAGATAGAGGCCGTAGTGAATTGGCCCAGGCCCAGTAACGTCCAAGAACTCCGATCCTTCCTGGGGTTCTGTGGCTACTACCGGCGCTTCGTGGAGGGCTACTCAAGCAAAGCTAAGCTCCTGAATAACCTTTTAAAGATCTATCCTGAGGATACGGGCAGGAAAAACATCACGGCGCAAACGCCCTTTGGAGAGAAATGGACCTTTGCTTGTGAACAAGCGTTCTTGAAACTGAAAGCCAGTCTAACGCAGGCCCCAGTACTGGCCTATGCCGATCCTGACCGCGAATACGCGCTACACGTGGATGCCAGTTTTAGTGGACTGGGAGCAGTGTTGCACCAGAAACATGATACAGGGCTCCGCCCCGTGGCGTATGCGAGTCGAAGCTTGACCCCAAGTGAACAGAACTATCCTGTCCACAAGCTGGAGTTCCTAGCCCTCAAATGGGCAGTAGTGGACAAGTTACACGATTACTTGTATGGGGTACAGTTCGAAGTCCAGACAAACAATAATCCAATAACGTACATTAACACGTCCGCCAAATTAGATGCGACAGGTCATCGGTGGTTGGCGGCGCTGGCCAACTACCATTTCAACCTCAAGTATAAACCAGGGCCCACCAACGTAGGGGCTGATGCTTTGTCATGAAGACCGGGGCTCCAGCCTGTCCTGGATGAGGAGGTGTCGGAAGAAATTCCGGGGCCTGGTATACGTGCTCTATGTTCCATAGCCGCAGTAGTCGACGATCAGGTCGCATTCTCGGAGCTAAGAGTAGCCGACTCATTAGGGTGGCAATCCCGTGCTGTCCCTCGGGCCTACCGAGGCTTGGAGGGAATGAACCTTACGGAAGACAAAATTATCTCCTGGAACGAGCTAGTGCAGCATCAAATTCAAGACCCAGTGGTAGAATTAGCTCGCCAAGCCCTGCAGCAAGGAAACCCCTCTATTCTTAAGCAAGCCCCCAGAGAATTGGTGAAACTCTTGTTGAACGAGTTCGGGAAATTCGAACTGGACAATTGCCTCCTGTATCAGTTCATACCCTACCATAATCATCCCGACCGGCGACAGCTATTCCTGCCCAAGATTCTGCGGAATATGGTCCTCAGGGCCCTACACGCTGATCATGACCATCTGGGTGTCGACAAAACATTCGGGTTACTTCGGGACCGATTCTACTGGCCGAAGATGAGAGAATCCATGGAATTGCATTGCCGACAGTGTACCTGCTGCATACAGAGGAAGACTCTCCCCACTCGGGCTGTCCCCATGGCACATTTGAAATGCTCCGGCCCCATGGATTTGGTGTGCATGGACTTCTTATGCATCGAGCCAGACTCCCGGGGCATTGGTAATGTACTAGTGATTACGGACCAGTACACAAGATACGCCCAAGCATACCCCACCAAAGATCAACGAGCGGTGACTGTGGCTAGAGTATTATGGGAAAAATACTTCATTCATTATGGATTACCGAACCAGCTACATTCGGATCAAGGCCGAGATTTCGAGAGCACTCTCATTAGAGAACTGCTGAAGTTGCTAAATATAGCTAAGTCACGAACGACCTCGTACCACCCAGAAGGAGATGCTATGCCTGAACGGTTCAACCGCCCCTCTTGACATGCTGGGAACACTAACAGGCTCTCAGAAGACGGAGTGGAGCAAGCATGTGGAGACACTGGTGCATGCATATAACTGTACTCGCCACGAGTCTAAAGGGAATACTCCATACTTCTTGATGTTTGGAAGGGAAGCTAGACTGCCCGTGGATGTGCGACTGCGGATATCTACCGATGGGGTATCCAACAGGACGCATTTCCGATATGTACAAAGACTACAAAACAGTCTACAGCAGGCCTATAAATTGGCGGAAAAGATGGCAGCGCAATTAAATGCAAGCAACAAAAGACGCTATGACCACAAGGTGAGGCATAAAGAAATTCGCCCGGGGGATGCTGTTCTTCTTCGTAATTTAGGCATTCCTGGAAAGCACAAATTGGCTGATAGGTGGAGAAATGGGGTGTATGAGGTAGAATCACAGATGCCTGGCCTCCCGGTGTACCGCATCAAGGATTCAAAAGGCCGAGTAAAGGTATGGCATAGGAATCATCTGCTCCCCATACCTCAAGTAGGGGACAACAAATTGGAAGTGCCCACTGTTTCAATAGATGGAGAAGATGAAAATACAGAGGTTGGCCCAGAGAATGTAATAAAAGCCACCTCTGAGAATCCTATGGAGGGAACCTCTCAAAGGGGCCTTCCGGCCGCAGGGGCATCTCCCGAAGGAGCTACGGGTAAAGAGCCCCTTGGTCCAACGACAGAGACGCTGACTCCAATGAGCCAGCCGCTAGATCCACAGAGCCCGTGCTTTGTGCCACAAAGAGACTTTGTAGACTTATCAAGCCCCTCAAGGCAGAGTTGGAAATGCCAAATGGGAATTGCTACTCTCCAGAGGAGGTAGCTGAAGAACAAATTCGCAGAAGCCAAAGAGCTGGTCAACCTCCAATGAGGATGGCTTATGATCAATTTGGGGTACCCCATTATGAGGCTCAGCAGTGGGCTCGCCGCAGAGTACAGTCGGTAGTGGTAATGTTCACTGAACTGTGCAATTTAATATAGAGCAATAAGTAAGATGTACTGTACTGTGTTGCGTTATTTTTGGTTATATAACATTCTGTTATAGTTATGTAGGTGTAGCCCAAGCGTGGATTCTGCAAGGGGGAGTATGTAAGGATGTGGTAGGAATTTCATATGTGTGTTCAGTTGGTGTTTGACTCTGTTCAGTGAGAGGCCTGTGGAGTGTCTGCAACAGTGTTGCAGTGTGTCAGAGCAGAATCAGGCAGGCAGTGGCTGATGCAATAGCTGTGTGTCTGTGCAGATTAAGGCAGAGAGGCTCCGTGGAGAAACTACAACTCCCATGAGCTCCTGGGCAGTCACCTGATGTAAATAACCAATCAGAAGGCTAGGATGACGGGAGCAGGAAAGCAAAGCGTGGGGGAGAGACCACGCTAGTCAGAGGAGATCTGGACGGAGCTGAAGGAGGTAGTGTGAGTGCAGGGGGTCCGTGACCTGCCTGCATAGGCCAGCTATCCCCTCAGGCCCATAGGAGCATCCCCTGAGTCACAGTAGGCTGCTGTAATGCAGGGACGCACTGTAGTGGAAGTGATTGTCACCCTACTGTACATTAGTTAGGGACAAAGCACAGAGTTGCGGCCGGTTGCAGTCATCTGGGACCAGATGGCTGGACACCGCAACATCTGGAGGTCAAGGGTCGGAGGCATCGGATCCTTTGTGAAGAGGTACCAGTCACCGCCGTGACCGGAAGGTATATTGTAACAACAAGTGCACCAACACCGGTCATCAGGCGCTGATCCTGCCTTTGGCTAAACTCTTTAGAGACACTAGCGAGTGGCTAGAGGACTGAGCCTATACCACGTAATACAATACAAGGACAATATTCTATAAGAGCGTGGCTGAGCCACTATTGTACAGGACAATATTCCCTAGAGGTGTGGCCGAGCCACTATAGTATAAGGACCGTAGCAGTTATAACGGTGTTAGGTATTGCTGCCAAGACTAGCATTATAGTATAAGAATATGTTATGTGTGATGTCATATAGAGTATAAGGTATGATTGCATAGTTAAACTTGGTTGCACGCACTGTGGTGGTATGTTTCTTGCCCAGGGGAATCTTGCATAACGTAAGTGGAGGCGCTGCGCTAGAATAGTTACCCCAGGCTCCCAGCTAGCGGAGGCTCAGATCTCCTGGAGCCGCAGGTTGTGTACAGTGACCAGAAGTCCCTTTGGGAGGCGTCAGAAAAAGGGCTACACACAGAAATAATAACAATGTCCTTATTATTTGATTGGCTGCCGGTAAGGACATGGCAAGCAGCCATTGTGATTTCCCATTGCAACAGTAAAACTGAAGTGAATGATAAAAGTGGAACTGCAGCAATATGTTTTCACAGGGTGTTATAATTACTCTGGATACCATGTCCTTGTGTGAAATTGCTTTATATCTAGCTTTATAAACATTTACTTTTTTTCTTGTTCTTCAAAATAAGTGCTAGGAGATAAATATATGTGTGTGTATGTGAGTGTGAGTGTGAGTGTGAGTATATATATATATATATATATACACAGTGGTCGACAAATCACCAAAACATCTACTCGCCACACAAAAAAATCTACTCGCCACCTTGTACCAAACGTGTGCTGCTATATATATGTATGTATGTATGTATGTATGTATGTATGTATGTATGTATGTGTGTATGTATATATGTGTGTGTGTGTGTGTGTGTGTGTGTGTGTGTGTGTGTGTGTGTGTGTGTGTGTGTGTGTGTGTGTGTGTATACATATATATATATATATATATATATATGACAAGAGTGTGGCTTTAGGTATTTAAATGCTAATCCACACTAATTATGTAATCTCTTGCTAGCATGATAACTGTTCTGTGTAGCATTATTGGTATTGATTTTTTTTTCAGAGAGAAAATGTTTTTTTCTTGTAGATGCTTTCAGTATATTGCCAATTAATATGATCCTGCTTAGTCTTTTTTGGACTTATTTCTTATGCATCGTTGAACCCAAACAAGTAATAAAGTTTCTTACCAACCATGAATCCATATGAGAAAAAAAGGAAGTACAGGCTAGGTGCAAAGCTGCTCAGTATAAGTCCTCCAGCCACCAAAAAACTGCTGAAGATTGCTACAGGACGTGCTCCAAAAGAAGAAACGCTTGCACTGCACAGGGGACCTGGTGGGGGGGAAAATGATGTTTATAGAATTTTGATACATTTATTGAGCGATGGTTTCATTGGAGACAAATAGATTTTAGCATAATACATTTTATAAAAAATAAAAGCAATCCCAATTACTTGTCCCCCCCCCCCCCCCCCACAGAACTATTACCCCTCTAGCTGCGTATGTTTTGTGTCTCCTACTCAGAAAATCTAAATCATCGTCAAAGCAGCTTGGGTTCTGCAGGCTATTAGAAAGCCGCAACTTCATTGGGAGGATGACCCAAGGAAGAAAACTGGCAACTAAAACAGGACAGCAAGTGTCTCAGTAACCTGGGGGTCCAAGGCCTAAAAATAGCGTCATTCATCTCTGGAGGACAATCCAGGTCGAATTCTGTAAAGAATTAATGTGAAATATTGGGGCAAATTCTGCATTGTGTGGCCTCACATATGAGCTACATTTGTCTCCCACTAATATTGAAAGTGGGGAGTATCCCTTTACACTCCTTTCTCATCCACTATATCAGCAGTGTGCAAACTGGGGGGTTTTCTGGGGGGGTGGGGAGCGGCAGCTATAGATGTTCCGCACTCTCCCTCCAGACATTTAAATTAAATGCTGGGGGACCGCGCGAGGCCTCTATAATACACTTACCTTCCAGCAACGTGTCGTCCTGGTAACCTGGCATCAAATGACAACGCGGGGTAACGTGACCCCGCGCGTCATTTGAAGCCGGAGCCGAGCGCGTGGGGGGGGGGGGGGGGGGAGGGGCGGGTCGCAAGGTGCCAAGGAGAGCAGGCAGGAGTGCGCACGGTGAAAAGTTTGTGCTCCCCTGCACTAGATCTCTCAGGTGTCCAGTGGAATTCCCCTTTGGTTGTCCTTATGCATGGTGAGTGGGAGGGGGGGAGGGGAAGTATTATCAGGAGCACCCTGTGCCTTGTGAGATTCTTAGTGGATGAAATTCGCTTCCAAGATCGAAAGGCAAGAAACAGGATGGTGAACATAATGATATATCATGTAGGAAGTCAATACATAAACTTAGAGAGATACAGAGGTTCATGTTTACTTTATTTGGAGAGACAAATATGAAATATGTGACCAGAAAACAATAAATCACAGGTAGTAATACAACATGTGCAATGTGCCGAAAATAAAACTGTGTTTGTGTTGTTTGCAACAAAAAAAAGACTACAAATCCAAAACATTTAAAAAAAATAAATTGTATGTGTGACGAGCACGCGCATTTTAAGTGAAACTTCTTGGTCTTTTGTCACAGAAATTGTATTTGTGTTGGTGATTTTAATTAAAAATCAAAAGACAATTTCACTGACAAAGCGGAAATAAATTTGATTAGAACGCGGGTGCTCGGCACCACCTCACGCCCCTGTATTAGCTACTTGCAACGGTGAATTCCTTGTGTGTGTGTGTGTGACAGTGTGTGTGTGACAGTGTGTGTGTGTGACTGTGTGTCTGTCTGACACAGTGTGTGTGACAGGGTGTGGCACAGTGTGTGTGTGTCTGTGTGTATGGCGCTGATGGCTGCCGAGCTCCAGAGGCCTCTGTGCATGCGCGCCGGAGACCGGCCTTGGTATTCTTCTGCGCATGCGCAAATCAGAGCCTCTGCACATGCGTGGAGGGGGACGTCTCTCGCTAGCTGTGGTCAGAGCCTCTGCACATGCGTGGAGGGGAACGTCTCTCGCTGGCTGTGGTGGAGCCTCTGTGCATGCATTGACTGCTGCCGGTGTGATTATGTGTATGTGATGGCAGACGGCGCCGCTGATGTATGCGCAGAGATGGACGCCTCAGCGCTTCTACTAATGGCCTCAGTCAGCGCTGGACGCCTCAGCGTTTCTACTGATGGCCGCGGAAGACTGTGGGCATGGGGGTAAGTGTTGGCCTCATCTGCCAGCACTGACGTGACTTCCATAAACTACTTCTGTCTCCTGGAAAACGGATTTGGTGCCTGCAGAGAAGTTTCACTTCAAAACATTTTCGTTACAAAACAAAAAATCTTTGACCTTCTGCTTTCTCAATACTAAGTAAATAAAAACATCAAAGTGCTTTGAGAAAATTATAGGTGGCTTGTTTGTAAAATATAAACATTATTTCACCATCAAAATTATATGCTGCACTGCCTATCACTCCTCCGAATAGTGCTCTATTCACTAAGCGGGGCTACTCTGTAAGACATTGTCTACTGCCGGAAGAAATCTTCAGCCTATTCAATCAAATAGGTCATAAAAGTCCATATTTACTAGGCTTTGCTAGAGGGAGTTTTATAGAGTAGCACTGCTTAGAAAATATGACCCTCAATGAGCTAGGGATGCAACCTTTCCAAAGAGTTGTAGCTCTTGTAATATACTTTGCAACTGCAACTTTGAGCACCAGAATTAAAATGAATAGGGCTTAACCACTGCTGTAGGAAACAGCTTTCGTGGGCAGGGGGTTCAGTACGTCATGCCTGCAGTGTCTAGGGTTAAAAAAAAGGGGGGCGTGTGGCGAGCAGGCACATTTTAAGTGAAACTTCGTTTTGTTTTGTCACTGGAATTGTAATTATACTCTCAAAAGTATTCCATTCAATCAAAAACATCTAAATCAAAATACAATTTCAGTGACAAAACACAAAGAAGTTTCACTTAGAACGCGCATGCTCGGCAATGTGGTGAAGGTGTGTGTCACTGAGGTGTATGTGTGTGGTGAAAGTGTGTGTCACTGAGGTGTCACTGATGTGTGTGTGGTAAAGGTGTGGGTCACTGAGGTGTGTGTGGTGAAGGTGTGTATCACTGAGGTGTGTGTGGTGATGTTGTGTGTCACTGATGTGTGTGTGGTCAAGGTGTGTGTCACTGAGGTGTGTGTGTTACTGAGATGTGTGTGTGTCACTGAGGTGTGAATGGTGAAGGTGTGTCACTGAGTTGTGTGTGGTGAAGGTATATGTCACTGAGGTGTGTGTGTGGTGAAGGTGTGTTTCACTGAGGTGTGTGTGTCCATGAGGTGTGTATCACTGAGGTTTGTGTGGATCTGTGGTGAAGGTATATGTCACTGAGGTCCCTATATATAATGCAGTCCCCAGGGAACTCCACATTGTGGTGTGTGTCTGGTGTGAAGGTGTGTTTGTGTCCCTCTTAATGTCAGTGGCGATCTTGCACATGCACGTGGCAACAGATGCCCCACACCTGAGCATGCGCCAACCGGTCCTGCGCATGCACCGCACGCGGTGGCTGATGTTGCGCATGCACGAGTGATGGATACCCCGTGGCCTACTCCTACTCCAGGTAAGAAGTTTCACTTCAAAACGAAAGACTATTACCGGATTCTAGAAGTTTATCCTTCTTCTTATCATCTATCTATACATCTATCTATCTATCCATCTATCTATCCATCTATCTATCTATATATCTATATAATTGAAAACGTTGTATGTTTGCTGTTCTTATGGGCAATCTGATTGGTCCGTCGGTCTGTCACTCAGCCTCTGCCCAATCAGATTGGTCCGTGCCCCGGCCCCGCCCCCGCACGAGTCTCATTGGCTTACTGCCACACTCACCCGCCACAGCTGGGCACGCACAACCACCCGGCCAGTCTCCTCTTCTCCTCCTCACCCCCTGTCCTGCTGAATCCCCCCCCATCACCTCACCCAAACCTCACCTCCCCCCCATCACCCGCAGCTCACCTCCCTGCTACCTGGGGGGGGAGTGCGCAGCCAAGCAGTATGACGGCAACAAAAGGCTGAGCCGGGAGCCCGCAGCAGCGACCCCCCCTTCTCCTCCATCTGCGGCTCCTCACCTCCACTGGCCCCGCCGCCTGACACACAGCACCCTGCCGTCCGCAGCTCTTCAACTCCACCCGGCTCCCCCGCACACGCTACACACCACCCGCCGCCGCCCCTCACCTCAACACCCGTCGCCTCTCCCCTCAGCGGGGACCGCCGGGTGCGCCGGGGAAGGAGCGCCCACCGCTTCTCCTCCTCACCACACGCCCACTCAGCGGAGACTGCCGGGAGAGCCTGTGAGGGGGGCGGGGGGGAAGGAGCACCGGGGACTGGGTGACCCAGAGCCGAAGAGAGGGGGGGGGGCGGAACAAGCACAGGGGACAGGGGGGGGAAACACTGCCAGGGACGGTGAGAACAAGCACCTGGAACGTGGGGGGAGGGGTACAGGGGGGGGGGAATGATGAGGGCTGCGGGGGGGAGGAGAGTGATGAGGGCCGCAGGGGGGTGAGTGATGAGGGCCACAGGGGGAGAGTGATGGGTGCAGGGGGGAGAGTGATGGGTGCAGGGGGGAGAGTGTTGTGGGGTGCAGGGGGGAGAGTGTTGTGGGGTGCAGGGGGGAGAGTGATGTGGGGTGCAGGGGGGAAAGTGATGTGGGGTGCAGGGGAGGAGACTGATGTGAGGTGCAGGGGAGGAGACTGATGTGGGGTGCAGGGGGGAAGACTGATGTGGGGTGCAGGGGGGAGACTGATGACGGGTGCAGGGGGGGAGAGTGATGTGGGGTGGAGGGGCGGAGAGTGCTGTGAAGTGTAGGGGGTGAGAGTGCTGTTCGGTGCAGGGGAGGGACAGTGATGTGAGGTGTCCCGTGGGGGGGCCTTAACGGGGGGGGGACCGAGCTGGGAATGGGGGGGGGGGAATGGAGCTGGGAACGGGAGAGAGGAGCGGAGACAGAGGGGGAGCGGGAAAATGTACTCCCGGGCAACGCCGGGTATATCAGCTGTGTGTGTGTGTCACACTGTGACACTGTGTCTGTGACACTGTGTGTGTGTGTGTGACACTGTAGGGGGGGACAGGAGCTTTGCATGGGGGGGGGCGGAGCTGCACATGGGGGAGGGACCGAGAAACAGAAAGGGGGAGCGGAGAAATAGGGGGGAGCGGGTAAACAGACAGGGGGAATGGAGAGAGAGGAGGGAGCAGGACATTTTACTCCCGGGCAGCGCCAGGTCTCTCAGCTAGTAGTTTTTAAAATGACACTTTTCCCCTTAACTTCACTAGGCACTCCTCTCTATATCCTGTCTTCTAACCTACGCTTTCCCAAATCCCTTTCCTGGTGCAAATGTGATATTATAGTACAAAGTGAGAACCTACAGTAAATATTTGTGTTTAACAGGAAGCAGGACCATCTGGGATCAAAATACAGTAGTAATAGAGTATTTTTTTTGTGTCCATTCTGGTTGGTCCCCCAAGAGCTGAACTGCACTACTGTGGGGATCCTCCAGTGGTTCTATTTTTCTTCGGGACTCTTGTACTCTTGCAAGAGCTGGGACTCTCATAGTACAGCTTCACGGCACGCCTGCATTAGCTTCAGCTAAGAAATGCAGCTTGTTGATAAGGAGAATTGCTACATTAATGAGTTAAATAAAGTATTTTCAAAATAATATTATTATAAAACATTATTTTAAATGTTTTTTTTTAAATAGATTTTTATATTTCCAAATTAGCAGATACAAACATTTCCTAGCCTAAAACATTTTTATTTAACGGGATTTTAATTCAGCAAACATTATTCACGTTGTGAACTATGATAAAGTTCCAAAATTCCATGCAGAAAAAATAAAGCTTAAATTGTACATGAGCGTTTATTACCACCTCCAGGTTAAGTTCATCTACAACCAAACTAATTGGTTGCTGGATCAATGTAAAGAAAGTGCAAAAATAAGTTTGTTTTGAAACATTGCTCCCTGATCTGCTTGTGTTTTTTTGCATCAAATGTAAGAAAGCGTTTAATGCATATAACACAAATTGTTAGACAGAGAGCCACTTCAGACTGCAGATTTTTTTTGATGCAGAATTTGATACATCATTATATTCTACATGTCATTTAACTCTTTCCTAACTCCTCCTATTTACTCTCCCTAAAACGCATGGTGATGTACAGTATACTGTATAGCACAAAAGTTGGACTACAGACCTTGATAAATATATTGAGATGCAAGATGAAAATAATGCAATCTACACTTTCACTCTAAATTTACCTTGAACACACTGGGGCTTATTCTAGTAGCTTTAAATTTGTCATTGTCAAATCGCACGTTTTTGCATGTTCACAAGAAGCGGAATGAAATGTGTGAAAAAATGGTATTCTCTATTGCAAATCGCATTTTCTAAACCACTTCTAAAAAAGTGACAAACCACTTGATTTGTAATTACTTTAGAACCGAAAGGACCTGAAAGTGTTGCTGACTCCCTCCAAAGCCTGGAATAGAGCGGGTAGAGGTGGAGGAGGAGGTGCTTAGGTAAACAATTGCCACCTTAGTTAACAATGTAGAATTCTACATTGTCACATGCTTAACATATAAATATAAGAAATAAAGAAAAAAAAAAGGGGGGGGGGAGTAGTATTGTTGCTTTAAAAGTAGACAATTTCCACTTTCTGGTTGCCACTTCATTGTTCCTTGTGCCAAAAAATGAGCACACGAGACACCTGAGAGACAAGTGACAGTGTCGTTTCCCAGCATCTAGTTTAGTTCAATGCTAGAGCTGCTACCCTGCACGGCGGGTTGTGGGTGCAACTAAATACAGAAAAGCCCAAAGCTGCATCCAATGTGACAAAAATACACAGTGGAACGCCTATATATTCTCTTGAAAAAGGGTCATTTAGTTAAACCCTTTGGCCAAAGCATTATAAGCCTGCAAGCCACATCAAGGCATGAACAAATTTGCAGGTCCTAACACTACATTTTAGTATCAATAGCACAGTATTACTATAATATACCTCGTTACCCCCAGACCCCTGATCCCTTCGGCAGACTTCCGTGGCACGTGCACAACTCACTCAAGACCCTTCTATATTAGGGTTATGAGTTTGTTCTCTATTATCACTGGCTAGCTCCAATTGTTGATGCTCTCTGAATTTCCCATACATGCCCCGAATATCTGCTTGGGCTCAAAATGTACAGTCAGGAATCACTGACTGCTCCTGATAATCTGTAGCCATCTGGTCACGTTGTTCTAGAGGCTCCATAATTCTATTTCATTATCATTATCTCTTGTAACACATTTATTTTAGAAAAAGTGCTTAACTCAATGATTTTGCCCTGAACGCAAACAACAATTCTGCTGACATGTTCTTAGAAGTGTTTGGATGAAAAAAATAGCCTTCTGTAAATTCATTATATATTAACTGCAAACGTAGTAACTTAGTAACCAAAGGAATCAATGGTCCATGTAGTGTATCTTGCCATCATATCACCTACTGTACTCAAATGTATTACATCAATTACAACATATACATATTAAGAAGTTTCTAATAGTGACAAAGAATGAAGTAAAAATGCAAATAAAAAATCAGTTGCAGTAGACGTGACACTATCCTATTACATTGCAACCTTGTCTGTCCTAATTTGCATAATAATTTATTTATAAAATGTTTTACCATAAAGTAATACATTAATAGATACCTCATGTTTTCAAGTAAGTCCTGGGCACAGTGTTATGATAACACATGGTTACATTAAATGAACAAAGGTTATACAGTCAATTCACTGACATTTAATGGGCAGTTAGAGTTGGAAAATTGGCTATGGGCTGGTAAAAAGGGCTGGTAAGTTAGAGAATGAAACTAGAGAAGCTTTAACCTTACCAAACATAAACGAATGGCAGCAAACAGCTCACACCCTTTAGCTGCCCCAAAGGCTGTCCGCCTTTGGGGCGACGCAGATGTAGACTGAAGGGGTTCAGATTGAATGCAGCTGTGGTTTCAAAATCCTTTGTCCTCGCGGGTTATTAACATTCAAGAGGATGGGGCTGACGAAACACTGCAGTAAGCAAACACAGATTTAACCCTTAGCACGCTGGTGCTGTGCAGAGGGCACCAAGGAAAAGGCTGTATTTTCCACTTTGGTGTTCCTAAACATAATCTCTCTAACTCCCCATTGGAGTCTACTAAACATTTAGGTGGTAATGGCATTGCGGGAATAAGAGAGTGGTTTCCAAGCCGGCATGTGACCAGAAGTCCTCAATGTTTTCCTTAATGAACTGAACATGTGCACCTGTGTGTGTAAAGAATGATTTGTTCCCATCTGACACTGATATCTAATTAGCCTATTTCAAAGATTTCCAATTTACTAGGCACCACATATTCGGTACTTATAACTCTTCACAATTTAAGGTCTATTGTAAGAATGTATAATTTAAAATAATTTTAAATCTGTTTTATGGAAAGATTACAAAGTAACAACCTTTAAAGTCCATGAAGTTTAGATTTTGAACCCACTGGTTTATACATATATACAGTGCTCGACAAATCACCAAAAAATCTACTCGCCACACAAAAAAATCTACGCGCCACCTAGTACCAAGCGTGTGCTGCTTGGGCCAATAGGAGCTCGCCACGATGTTAAATCCACTCGCCCGGGCGAGCAAATGTATAGGTTTGTCGAACACTGCATATATAAATTAACATTTCTTATATATATTTCAGAATGTGTGCCTGCGTGTCTCATTATGCCCACCCAAACTATACGACCTAGAACAACCAAACTTGGAAGGATTATTTTATGTTTCAAAATAAGGCAAACTGTAATTGTTTTGATCCTCTCGAAAAATCCAAAGGGGGTGCTGCTAGGAACATTAGGTTCCATGTGTTGTACCTGGTAGGCTATGTATCTGGCACGTGACATCATATTGGTGACATCATAATATTACATTGGAAACTTGTCTATCCTAATTTGCATAATAATTTATTTATAAAATGTTTTTCAATCTGGCACGTGACATCATACTTGTGACGTGACATCATAATTCACATAGCCAGGTTGGTGGCAGATAAGGGGAGTCTATAAAGCTATAAAGTTTACACAAAAAGCAGACAAAGAAAGAGAGGAAGTCAATTTGCACATGAGGAGAAAGTACAAAAGCTGGAGATGGGGAGAGGCAGAAAGAATTGGGGACATCATAAGATTTAAGGAAAGTGATGGGAGGGAGCCAGATGAGGGAGAGGGAAAAGGAGGTAGGGGGTGAGAGGAGGACGGGAGGTTGATTTCTTTGAATTTCCAACCAATGCCTGGCCCTTTCAGCTAGTATATATATATATATATTGTGACAGAGTCACTAACTCAGTAGGCTGGAATAGTGAATGGAGAGACGCTGCAGCCAGTTCACAGAGTGTTAATCTCCTCAGACAGAAAGAAGCACACATGCAGCCTAATTAAGCAGGAGGCCTGAGAGACTGCAGGTTTAAAAGCAGGAAGTGACACACACACAGAGAGCTTGTTTTTCCACAGGAAGGTGGAGAGAACTCTCCCGGCTGGGAAGCCGTTGCTGTTGCTCTGGTCCCCCAATCCTGCGAGGAGCTAGGCTGCTGGGACCAGCTGGGACCCCAACCCAGGATAAAGATCAAGATCGCTGCGAGGCTGGACATAGCCTACTACCCGGAACCGTGTTACTGTTTGCTACTGGAGCGGCAAAACAGATAAGACTTTATTCTTATACGTATCGTTATCCTTTGTGTAACATGTTTGGGCATGACCAGGTTAGCTGGCTGTCCTGTTAGTAAGGGCTCAAGAAGTGAGTTAGTGTCCCTAACGGGACTAGGCTTTAATTTTCAAGAAAGTAGTTTCTTAAAGGGACAGTGCACCCGTACTTATTTTGGATGTGGCTAATAAACCTCTATAGTTGAACGTTTCCCATCTTGTCACAGCGTCTTACTGACCCCGCCGCGAGGCCGTCCTGCCACAGGTGGTGTCAGAAGTGGGATGCTACACCTCTGGGGGTCAGTAGATGAAGATGTGTTGAGACACTGAACTCAAGCTGAAAAAAAAAAATGATTTTTGGCTGAAGCATGGAAGTTACAGCCAGTAAGCGCTGAGTGTAAATTTTGCCCCATCGGGTATGAAAGGATTGCTGTGTAAAGCTACTGCCTTTTGCTGAAGCGAGTGAATTTGCAGCTAGCAAGTGCTGTGAGGTAAAGTTTGCCCTGTCTGGTAAAAGGAAATTGAAAATGGATTTTGGCATAGATGTTGCCCTAAGAAGAACCCAGAAGGTTCAAAGATTGTAAAGCCCATACAAGTTACGGGTGTTGTGCAAAGTCTGCCTCGTCGGGTGTGGAAAAAAATGGGGTTTTAAAATGGCCGCCGTCAAGTGTCAGTTTTGCAATGTACTTAACCATACAAAACAGTGTCCCTTCAGGCCATATGATGATTATGATGACGACGCATATGTGGCCCCGAGAAGAGAGACGTACCCGCAGATGAAAGCTGCAAAAGTTGCCAGTGTGTGTGTGCCCAGTACCACTGATGTCTCTGGAACTAATAAAACAAAGAGAAAGAAGAAAAATAAAAATATTTGTCAAGTCACAGAGGAAGTGACCGAACCACTTGAGCCTGCGATATCAGGACAACAGGCGTCAGCAAGCCACCAAGATGTGCTGCAGACCGGAGTGATGGGCAGAATTGTCACAGGAATGGTGGCAAAGGAAAAGGAGGAGCAAAGGGAAGCTGAATCCTTGATCCAGGGAAAAGAGGCCTTAATGTCTGCACTCCAAACTGCCCAGCGTGATTATGATGTCTTGCAGAAACAATTGAATAGGGAGCGAGAAGCTAATGCCGAGGTACAGAGGTGTATACTCCCAGCTATACAAGAGTATGCGGCATTAAAGAAAACAGAGCATCTCTTGCGGAGTGAGTTGGAGGAGCTGACGACAAGTTTGAATAAGGCCAACACCGCAATTGCTAACATGGAATCAGAGAGAACAAGTCCTGACTGGAGACTGTGCTATGAGATGTCCCAGAGAGATGTGCAAAACTTCATCAAAGACTTAGAAGTTTCTCACCAAGAAGCTAGCACGCTCAAAACAGAGCTGGAGCTCTCACACCAGGAGGGCCACAGTCTAAACACAGAGCTGGGTATGTTGAAGGAAACCCATGAGAATGCCCTGAGGGATTTAGAGACTGTAAGGAAGGAGAATGTAAGTCTGACGCAGAAAAATTCAGACTTGACTGATCAAATCAGTAAAAGTGATAAGAAGCTCCACCAAGCAGGAAAAGTGGAGAAGCAATTGATCCAGGAAAAGCTAGAGGTGCAGGAAGCACTGCAGAATGCAGAGAGGATGCAACGTGTCTCCCTGCAGCAACACACACAGGCAACGCACATATGGCAGAGCCAGCTGCAAGAGCTACATGCAAATCTGCAAACAGCCAAGGAGAAGCAGCTAGTGCTACAGGAACGGCTGAGTACCCAGTATGTCCCCACAGAACAGCATGAGGAACTGAGGGCCACGCTGTACGCCACAAGAGCATCGCTAGGGGCAGAGCTGGGTACTTTGAAGAAAGCCAATGAAAAGGTCCTAAGGGATGTAGAGACTGTGAAAATGGAGAATATAAACCTGAAGGAAGAGGTTTTAAACCTGACTGGTCAGGTCAGTGATGGGACTGAGAAGCTTCACCAAGCGCAGAAAGTGAAGACGCAATTGGCGCAAGAAAAAAATGAAGTACAGGCTGCTCTGCAGAATGCAGACAAAATGCTGGAAAAAGAATGCCTCGCCCTGGAGCAGCTGAAGATCACGTTGAGCGCCACAAGAGCATCGCTGGAGGCGGAGCTTAGAAGTCAGGTGACTGTGTGAGAGGGAACATGAGAAGGTCCAAAGACTGGAGCAAGAGCTGGAGAAGCAGAGAGGCAACTCCATCTCCATGAGTCAGTATGCCAAGGAGAAAGAAGCCTGGAAGACAGAAGCAACAGCGATACAGGCGACAAAAACTGCAGGGCTCCAAAAGATGAAGGAAGAGCTGATGCAAGCCCAGAGCAAGCACCAGGAAGAGGTGAGGGCCCTGAGAGGGGATTTTCAGGATCAAATTGAAGAGCTGCAAACGCAGGTTGCTGAGCACAAGATACAGCTCGCCGAGCGGGAGAAGGTGACCGTCCGACAGGTGGCTTGCCTGTCATTGCGCTATGAAACCGAGATGGCTGATACCCGCAAGCTTCTGGACCACACGTCCAATGAGATGGCCCGACTGCAGCTGGAGCTGGACAAGGTCCGGGAGGAGCACTGGCAGTGGCAGGTCAGAAATAGAGCGAAAGAAACAGACTTAATACTTGCGCTGAACCAGCTAGGAGATGTGAAATCGCGACTCGACGCCAAAGAAGATGAACTGGCAGCTGCACTGAGTGAAAAAAGAAATACAGAAGGACAGCTTCATGACCTGAGGAAGGACCTGGAGTCTGAGCGTGCTGGCCGCAAGATGGCAGAGAAACAAAAGCGTGACCTGGATGAGATACTCGAGGCTCTGAAGACTGAGCAGGATGCTACGTTGGACTCTAATGCTGCCCAGCAGGAGATTCCTCAGCTGAAGTTGGAGAAAGAGGTTACAACCCTAAGACAGACCCTTGGGTCACAGAAGCAGTCCATGGGAAAAACGGTGGTAGAGATAAAGCAAGTGAGGCGCACCAGGAAGCGTGACTGCAATACCGTTGCAGTGTTACAGTCTACTTTTCACAAGGCACGGGATGGGAAGACCAAGGTGCTATGTAGGTAGGTTCAGCAGGGAGAGATGGAGCACTACTGGAAAAAATTGCTGGAGAGTGTGTTCCCAATAAAAATGAGGTTTATTGGATCAGAGCATGATAATAAGGATGAGCCCTAGGGCCCCCACCAACGCGTTTCGAGCTTCCGCTCTTTCTCAAGGTGATAACCAAACCCTTTGTCCTACAGAGTACCCTGGGACCTCTCTTCGGTGACGATCCGCTTGTCTCTTGTGTAATATCCCAGCGTGCTGTAGATTCCGATGGATCTTCTGCCATAGGTCTTGTAAGTGGCGAATCCTGTCCTCTGCGGCCGGGTCTCCAGACTTGGAGATGAGGGAAGGAAGTGCCGACGGATGGAAGCCATAGTTGACCATAAATGGTGACTGTCGGGATGATTCGTTCTGTAGATTATTGTGGGAGAATTCTGCCCATGGGAGAAGTTCCGCCCAGTCGTCCTGAGTGTCAGCGATAAAGCAACTCAAAAACTGTTCCAGAGACTGATTGGTGCGTTCCGTCTGTCCATTGGTCTGGGGGTGATATCCTGATGAAAAGTGTAGGGTAACGTCCAGATTTTTACAAAACGCCCTCCAGAACCGGGAGATGAACTGGGATCCTCTATCGGACACTATGACCTGAGGGGCCCCATGTAACCTGAAGATCTCCCTGATGAAAACTTCGGATAACATTGGTGCAGTGGGTAAACCCTTCATAGGGATGAAGTGTGCCTGTTTGGAAAATCTGTCCACCACCACAAGTATTGTGTCCATGCCTCTAGATTTGGACAACTCAACGATGAAGTCCATCGATATATGTGTCCATGGACGTACTGGGATGGGTAGTGGTTGAAGGAGACCTGCTGGTCTGTTGTGTGGCGTCTTGCTTCGAGCACAAGTAGCGCACGTAGCTACGAAGGCTTGTATGTCTCTCCGCATGTAGGGCCACCAGAATGTGCGTTCGATGAACTCAGTAGTTCTTTTGGTGCCAGGATGGCCTGCAGTCTTGGATGAATGTCCCCACTCCATGACTCTCCTCTGGAATTTACGGGGAGTGAACAACCGGTCCTCCGGAACGTTGAGTCCTGCCGGGATGTTGTTCTGAGCCTTAGTAATGTCCGTTAAGGCACTAAAAGTATTTGCAGCCAAAATACAAGTGGAAGGGAGAATGGTCTCCTGTTGATCCACCTTGTTATCCTCTACCAGGAACTGTCGTGACAAGGCGTCGGCTTTAATGTTTTTTGAACCAGGGATGTAGGAAATGAGGAAGTTAAAGCGAGTAAAGAATAAGGACCATCTTGCCTGGCGAGATCCTAGTCGCCGTGCTCCCTCAATGTACAGAAGATTCTTATGGTCCGTAAGTATCGTGACTGGCGACTCTGTGCCTTCCAGTAAGTGCCTCCACTCTTCCAAAGCCAGCTTGATAGCGAGGAGCTCCCGGTTACCTACATCGTAATTCCTTTGGGCGGAGGAAAATTTCTTTGAAAAATATGCACAAGGATGAAGTGGAGCTTGAGGATTCTTTCTCTGTGAAAGTATAGCACCTGCTCCTACATCGGAGGCGTCGACCTCCAAAAAAAAAGGTAATGAAGGATCTGGATGGGTTAAGATGGGTGCTGAGGCGAATGCCGTCTTTATTCTCTCGAAAGCCTGGAGGGCCTTCTCAGTCCACTTTGTAGGATCAGCTCCCTTCTGTGTGAGTGCCGTGATGGGTGCTACTACCGATGAGAATCCCTGAATGAACCTCCGGTAGTAGTTAGCGAAACCGAGGAACCTTTGGATGGCCTTGAGGGAGAGGGGACAGGGCCATTCGAGTACCGCCTTGACCTTGGTAGGATCCATAGCAAGACCGGTATCCGATATGATGTAGCCGAGAAAAGAGGTGGATGTTTGATGGAAATGGCATTTCTCGAGCTTGGCATACAAATGGTTCTCTCTTAAACGCTGCAGGACTTGTTTGACATGCATCATATGTTCCGGCATGGATCTGGAAAAAATTAATATATAGTCCAGGTATACTATAACATGGTGGTCCAGAAGGTCTCTGAAAATGTCGTTGACAAAGTCTTGGAAGACCGCAGGAGCATTACACAATCCAAATGGCATGACCAGGTACTCGTAATGCCCGTCGCGAGTATTGAATGCTGTCTTCCATTCGTCTCCTTCTCTGATTCTAACCAGATTATAGGCTCCTCTGAGGTCCAGTTTGGTGAAGATCCTGGCTCCCTGGAGTTTGTCGAACAGTTCGGCTATCAACGGAAGGGGGTAGCGGTTTTTTATGGTGAGTTTGTTGAGGCCCCGGTAATCAATGCAGGGTCTGAGGGTTCCGTCCTTTTTTTTGACGAAAAAAAATCCTGCCCCCGCAGGTGATGAAGATTTCTTAATGAACCCCCTCTGGAGATTCTCCTGAATATATGTTCTCATGGCCTGGGTCTCAGGAATAGATAGTGGGTATGACCCTCCTCTGGGAGGTATGACCCCGGGTAGAAGATCTATAGGACAGTCGTACGTCCGATGTGGCGGAAGTACCTCTGCTTGACGTTTGTCAAAGACATCGCGGAAATCTTCGTATATCCCTGGCAGCCGTACCCTGTCAGGATCCGTGACCTCCATTCCTGCCACTGCCTTTGGAGCAGACATGCAATGTTCCAAGCAAAAAGAACTCCAACGAAGTGGTGTGGCCTCTGTCCAGTCAATGACAGGATTGTGGATCCGGAGCCACGGAAGTCCCAGAATGATGTTTGAGGAGGGGGTGTGAATGACATCAAAGGTTATAGTCTCGGAGTGAAAGTCGCTAGTCATGATGTTAAGGGGTATGGTTTGTAAGGAAATGATCGCGGGCTGCAAGGGTCGTCCGTCAATGGCTTCAAGACCTACCGGTCGATCTTTGGGTACCAACGGTATTTTATTCTTGAAGGCGAACTTTTGGTCCACGAAGTTTCCTCCTGACCCCGAGTCCAGAAAGGCCTGTGTCTGTACTGTGAAGGTCTCACCGGATATGGAGATAGGTAGATAAAACCTCGTAGAGGTTTGAGGAGGGGGAAGAGTTGCAGTACCCAGCGTGATCCTCCTTATACTCACTGGGCTTTGGCGTTTCCCGGCTTCAGTGGACAGTTGAATACCAGGTGGCCGTTATTGCCACAGTAGAGGCATAGTCCCGCTCGTCTTCTTCGTTGCCTCTCGATAGGCGAAAGGCTAGTCCCTCCCAGCTGCATGGGTTCATCTAGGGCAGGAGTTGTGGAGAGTAGAGGCCCTATGGTAGACAAAGAAGACGATTGTATACCTCGGGGGTGTTTGTTTCTCTCCATCCTTCTCTCTTGGAGGCGCTGGTCCATCCGGATGCACAGGTCTATCAGGTTCTCAAGTCCAGCGGGACGATCCAGAGCTGCTAATTCATCCTTCAACCGTTCGTACAGGCCCTGCCAGAAGACTGCAGATAGAGCCACATCGTTCCAGCCGGTCTCGGCCGCCACCGTCCGGAAGTCCAGAGCATAACGAGCCACAGTACGGTCTCCCTGAGAAATATTAAGCAGAGTGGATGCAGCCGTAACCTTACGCCCTGGGGTGTCAAACACCTTTCTAAATTCGGTGATGAAGAGAGTAAGGTCAGAGGTCAAATCTGGGCGTTGCTCCCAGATAGGAGAAGCCCATGCCAGGGCGGCGTCAGTCAGCAGGGAGATTATGTATGCGACCTTAGTACGAGAAACCGGAAAGCGAGAGGGCATTAGTTCAAACTGTATGAAACACTGGTTCAGAAACCCCCGACAACCGCTGGGATCCCCTGCATAACGGTTGGGCGCAGGTAGTCGTGGTTCGGAGGTAGGTGTGATAAGTGCAGGAGTGGCTGCGAGTGGAACGGGGTTGGTGGTAGATACTGTTAGACGTCTAACTTGTTCAGTCAGGGTATCCACGTCTTGTTTAAGTTGGGAAACTAGTTGTTCTTTTAGTGTAAATGAGCCGGTAAGTTGCCGGAAGCATTCCTCATGGGTGTCTAAGCGTCGGGCCACCTCAGCGGCGTCCATGTTTGTTGGGCTGAGCATATTGTCACGCTGCGCTCACCACAAACAGGACGGAAGACCGCGGGGCTGAGGTGGGGATTGATAGGCACCGACCCACAACCACGCAGTCCTGTCCGGAATGCGTAGTCCTAGTCGTACCGCGTCGTAGGGTTGGAGAGGTCAGGGTAGTCAGGGTACTTGCCGTGTTCCAGGGTTGGAGAGTCCGGGTAGGTAGAGTTTCGTAGCCAAGGTCCTGGGTAATAGAAGGTAGAGTAGTCGAGTAACGAAGCCGGGATCAAAGTGCTGGAGAGTGTAGAATCCAAGTAACAGGCAGGGTCAAACAGGTCAGACAAAGTTCAAGACAAAACTAGACAGCAGCGGTGAGCACAATGCATAAACAGGAGTTTATGCTCAGCAATGAAGGACAGGCAGAAGCAGGTATATATGTGGGAAGGGTCCAATTACCTTGCAGGGGTGTGTACTGGTCCACCAATGGTGTCAGAGAGACACTGATCAAAAACAGCTTGCAATTAGGCTCTCCTGATGCTAGGTCTGGTTGCCGGGCAACCCGCGCGCGTGCGCGATGCGCGTCGCGACGACGTCATGCGGTTTACTCAGCAAGTCTCCGCCTGTGGGAGGCTCCAGCAGCTCCCTCACATTCTCCTGCTTCCTGGTTGCCGAGCAACCCGTGCGCGTGCACGATACGTCTCGCGGAGCTCCGCCATCACGCCGCTGCGCCTGCACTGCCCTGGCAGTGCGTGGGCGCATGACTCTGCCCCGTGGTGCTTCCCTGAGTCGGTCTCCGCGCGGATCAGAGGCAAGTGTGACAGAAAGAAGCACACCTGCAGCCTAATTAAGCAGGAGGCCTGAGAGACTGCAGGTTTAAAAGCAGGAAGTGACACACACACAGAGAGCTTGTTTTTCCACAGGAAGGTGGAGAGAACTCTCCCGGCTGGGAAGCCATTGCTGTTGCTCTGGTCCCCCAGTCCTGCGAGGAGCTAGGCTGCTGGGACCAGCTGGGACCATCTGGGACCCCAACCCAGGATAAAGATCAAGATCGCTGCGAGGCTGGACATAGCCTGCTACCCGGAACCGTGTTCCTGTTTGCTACTGGAGCGGCAAAACAGATAAGACTTTATTCTTATACGTATCGTTATCCTTTGTGTAACGTGTTTGGGCATGACCAGGTTAGCTGGCTGTCCTGTTAGTAAGGGCTCAAGAAGTGAGTTAGTGTCCCTAACGGGACTAGGCTTTAATTTTCAAGAAAGTAGCTTCCTAAAGGGACAGTGCACCCGTACTTATTTTGGTTGTGGCTAATAAACCACTATAGTTGAACATTTCCCACCGTGTCTAGCGTCTTACTGACCCCACCGCGAGGCCGTCCTGCCACAATATATATATATATTAATTGAAAGATTCAACAGCGCCTGGATGTGTACTAGCCTCACAGTAGACTCCTGACAACAAACAGACCGCCACAAATGTTAGCACAGATGACCTGTTGAATACAATTGTAAAGATGTATATTAAAAAATATAGGAACTCAGATGGTGGTCATTGAATTAATGGTGAGTGTGTGTACAATAAAAAAATATAAAAAATGTATATGTATCTATATTATGTATTAAAAAATAAAAAATATACTGTTATTGCAAAAAAACACTGAAAAAATGATATCCAAAATGCTAAATAATTGGGTGAAATGTATTGATCAGAAAAATAAAAATGATAGAAATTATGAAAAATTAAAAATCAAAAAACCGTTTGCAAAATGAACTAATAAAAATATGTGTTTTCCACAAAAAAAAGGTGATGATTTTGTATGGAGATTACAACGTCCGGGCTGCTTCTTCTTTGGGGTCAGCAACCTCCCAGCAGATTCTAATGGAGAAACAAGAGAAAAAGCGCCCGATCCATGTGTAAAATCTGGTAACAAAATTTTAATAAAAAATCACAAGACAAATGCACACTCACAATTTGTCAATGCAAAGTAAGCATTGTATGGGTAAACCCATGCGCCAACAAGTAGCTGCTCGCCGAATGTTTGCTTCAGTACATCAGACCTCACTGCTACCGGTGCATCACAGTCAGATCTCCCTCCGGAAATTCAGGTATACAGTCGGTTGTTCCAGCAGGATGCAGGAACTGACGTCTGTGCTCTGGAGCTTGAGCTGCTTGGCCACCGTAGTTTCCTGTACCACGTGACCCTAAGCGTTTCCTCCGTCTCAGCGGATTTCATCCTGCTACTCGATCCGTGGGTGATTGAATACAGCTAGAAACATCTACCATCCCTGCAGAGGAGAAAGGTTGTACCGGCAGCATATCCCACAGCAGGGCTGATTCACAGCAGCTACATTTGTATGCAGATGGAAGACTTCTGAAACCTGGATGTCAGCGTGGTGCATGGGCTTGTCCCATAAATTGCTTATTTTAAACTGACAAAGTGTGATTGGCAATCGTCTGTTCATGATAATTAAAAAATTTTAAATCTGAATTTACACTAGGATCGGGCGCTTTTTCTTTCTTCTATATATATATATATATATATATATATATATATATATATATATATATATATATATATATATATATATTACATTTTTCTGTGGTGTTGTACAGATTGTACTGTGCATCTACCATTGTTAATTTTTTTACAATACTTTACAAGGAGTCGTGGTTAGTGTGATTTATTAGAAGAAAATGAACACCACATGTCTGGGTACAAAGCTGGTTAAGATGACCCATGTTTTGTTAAAACCTCTGAAGCAGAAAATACATCCGGTTTTGTATGTACTGTATAATTTGTAGACTGTATAAGAAGACTGAATAAAAATAAAAATATAGTTTTAAACACTATAAGACTGTGACTTAAAATGGTGTTATCGCTATCACACTTACAGAATTAGAGGGCTTCAGCGTTCCTAAAGCTGTGCCACATGAATGGAGAAGCTGTGCCACATGAATGGAGAAGCTGTGCCACATGAAGGTAGAAGCTGTGCCACATGAAGGGAGAAGCTGTGCCACATGAAGGAAGAAGCTGTACCACATAAAGGGAGAAGCTGTGCTACATAAAGGGAGAAGCTGTGCCTTATGAAGGGAGAAGCTGTGCCACATAAAGGGAGAAGCTGTGCCACATGAAGGAAGAAGCTGTACCACATAAAGGGAGAAGCTGTGACACATAAAGGGAGAAGCTGTGCCACATAAAGGGAGAAGCTGTGCCACATAAAGGGAGAAGCTGTGCTACATAAAGGGAGAAGCTGTGCCTTATGAAGGGAGAAGCTGTGCCACATAAAGGGAGAAGCTGTGCCACATGAAGGGAGAAGCTGTGCCACATGAAGGGAGAAGCTGTGCTACATAAAGGGAGAAGCTGTGCTACATAAAGGGAGAAGCTGTGCTACATAAAGGGAGAAGCTGTGCTACATAAAGGGAGAAGCTGTGCTACATAAAGGGAGAAGCTGTGCTACATAAAGGGAGAAGCTGTGCTACATAAAGGGAGAAGCTGTGCTACATAAAGGGAGAAGCTGTGCCACATAAAGGGAGAAGCTGTGCCACATGAAGGGAGAAGCTGTGCCACATAAAGAGAGAAGCTGTGCCACATGAAGGGAGAAGCTGTGCCACATGAAGGGAGAAGCTGTGCCACATGAAGGGAGAAGCTGTGCCACATAAAGGGAGAAGCTGTGCCACATAAAGGGAGAAGCTGTGCCACATAAAGGGAGAAGCTGTGCCACATAAAGGGAGAAGCTGTGCCACATAAAGGGAGAAGCTGTGCCACATAAAGGGAGAAGCTGTGCCACATAAAGGGAGAAGCTGTGCCACATGAAGGGAGAAGCTGTGCCACATGAAGGGAGAAGCTGTGCTACATAAAGGGAGAAGCTTTGCCACATAAAGGGAGAAGCTGTGCTACATAAAGGGAGAAGCTGTGCTACATAAAGGGAGAAGCTGTGCTACATAAAGGGAGAAGCTGTGCCACATAAAGGGAGAAGCTTTGCCACATAAAGGGAGAAGCTTTGCCACATAAAGGGAGAAGCTGTGCCACATAAAGGGAGAAGCTGTGCTACATAAAGGGAGAAGCTGTGCCACATAAGGCTAAGGCCCCGTTGCACGCGTCCGCACGGCTGTCTTGCTTGCCGACGGCGAGTGCAACTCACTGCACCGCGACCTGCGGTCTGCAGGAAACTTTTTTCGGAGCGGGGGGGGGGGGGGGAGCGTGGCCACACGGGTCGGGGGGCACGGTCATGACGTGGGGGGGGGCGTGGCCATGACGGGGGGCGGGGCCAAAACCAAAATAAAGCAGGGCTCACAGCTGGCTTGCCATTGGTTGATGGGAGCCAGTCTATGATTGGCCCCTTCGCGTACCATGTGACGCGTTGCCGCACGGGAACACCATTCTCTTGTATCCCGTGCTGGCTGACGCGTCACAGCACGTCGTCAGTTGGCAGTGAGGAGGGACTGGGACCGGATCATGAGTTTAAACCGCAATGGTGAGTTGCGCTCACGCCGCCGCCCGCGCCATCGGGCGCAGCGGGTCCCAGCCCTAAAGGGAGAAGCTGTGCTACATAAAGGGAGAAGCTGTGCTACATAAAGGGAGATAGAGATGAAGAAGCGCTCAAATGCGAGGTATAATAACCAATAATAGCCAATGCCAATATCCAAGGAAAATCCACCTTGATGGCTGCGAGGCCTCACCTAGCTGGCTGCAGTGTTCCTGTGATTAAATGTATACTCTTTGCTGATTATCAGTTTACTCTCGCTTGATTGTGTGCTGGGAACCATATATATTTTTTACTTAATGGCTATTAATGTTCGATAAACACTTTAGTGGATGTACCTTCCCTATGGCAAATATCCAAACTCCCCTAGATATGTGTCTTTGGTATTTCACCACAGCCACTTAGATCATTAATGTGACTGAAACTAATTCCTATTCGTTATAAATTGGAGGGCATTCTTTTTAGAACTCTCTTTCACTCCCTCTTTGCCCTTTCCCCTCTCAACACCCTTTGATACCAGTAAAACCTGTAGTTTCTTTCACTCTGAAAGTGAAGTAGTCAAGAAAACTATTCAGAGATTAATAAACAAACTGAGCTCAGATTGTGTAATCTTGTCATTCTTTTTGCTTTTTCCTGCAGGAGAACTGGAAATTAGACATTGCTATAAGATACAGTACCATGTTTTCTCAACACAAAAGCATTATTAGCCATTCTGTTAATGTTCAGGCAGTCTTGTTCCAACCGTGAATAACGTTCAACAGAGAAGCAGGGCAATACAATGCTGGGAACGTGAGTGAAGAACACGTTGTCCAATGTTATTAAAGTTATTAGTGATATCCTGAATTATTGTACGTAGAAATAGCATGTTAGTCCAGTTGTGATTCTATATACCAACCCTTTCCTACATCATCTGCCTAAGATGGTTATCTTGTTTTTTTTTTTTACATCTGTGTTTAACGCATGGAATCTCTATAAATCAGAATCGCTTGAACTGAAGAACAGAGAAAACTCTCGAAAGCTTGTCTTATAATATCAAATGTTAGTTCAAATAAAAAAGGTATCCCCTACTATAATACTGCAATACTCATTTACTCTGCCCTAACAATATTGTATAATCCTATAATTCTATTTTAAAAGCCATTCAAATACAACTTTTTTATATACAAGAACCAGCGAATAATTATTGTACTGAATAGTTCGTATTAATTTTATCTATACATTTGTGGCTATCATTCTGTCAAATTTGATATCCAACAACTATTTAGAAGCTCACGTACTTTATATGTGTGACCTTTCCTGAACCTTCTGGAATATGGGATTTACTATAGTTGTGTGTAATCAGACTAATCAAACAGTTTGTTTGGGATTTAATAAAAAATATTTTAAGGAGCTGAACTCAAGAATGTTTTGCTTTTCTTGTAATTCCTTCTTATTAAAACTGTTGGTGCATGGTAGATGTAAAACCTTTAAATACCACCTGTGTGTACACAAAAGTTTCCTTGTAGAAAGAATTAAAGGTGATCTGCAAATGCATCTAAAAAGTGTCCCATTTCATCTGAGTGGAAATCTTATTATCATGTTAAAACAATCAATTTACTCAGTTGTAATTTTAAAGAGGCCATCCAAGGAAGCTAAACAACATTATTTTTAGCTGCCTACAAACCAGGCATGGAAAGAGCAGGAATAAATGATACAGAGTGGACATGAAAAATAAAGCATACGGGAGTGTGGCCAGCAGCTGAACAGAGCGAACGCATCGCTACTGAACTCCGGGTCAGAATAATCTGATTTGGGACATCCACCTTTTTAAAGTGGTGCAATGCACACCAAAACAATGAAGAGCCCAGCGACCGCAGACCATCCCTGCTGCTTAAAAACCCTGAAATCCTACCTCAATCTCCATAACAGCTCCGCGAGGCGCTGAGTGCGAGAATCATGACAAAATGGTGCCGACCCGTGCCTGAACTACAGAGCTTAAACCGCTAGGAAAGCTGCAGCTGAGAGGAGACAGCGAGGGCTGGTGAAAAGAGGAAGTGAGAACCGGCAAGCTCCAAAGTATACGCCTGGAGGCGGTAGTAGACAGAGTGAGCGTTTGCAGGCGTGAAACAGACGACGCAGGAGCTTGTTGGAGGGAAGACTGAATGGAGACTACAGGGACCAGGGCCTGCCTCCAGGAGAGAGTGTGACCGGAGAACCTGGTTGATGCAGTGAAAAGAGGCCCAGATGAGAAATTAATATCTCCCACTGCTGACTGACCAAGGCCTGGGCTGTCCAAATTACCCTGGTAAGCACTCACATAACATAAAATCTCACTTGGAGGGCATAACTCACCACAGCCAAAACCACACCAACCGACCCTCCCCTTCCCCCGAGTAGGAAAATGGCCCGTCTCTCAGGCAAGATCACCTAAAGCACCCGTGAGGCTCCCCCATCCCCTACCCCTCCCTATCCTGGAGGAAGTGACTCTAAGATGGCTGCTGCATTCACGCAGCTGAGGCCTACAACGCAGAGTAGGCAAAGCAGGTGAGCTGCAACAAGGAGTGGCAGTAACTGGACACACCACAGAACAGAAGTACATAGAAGAGAAGTAGGCATTTTGGCCGATAAGTGGCTTATTGATGCTTACAACATAGGCCTCAGAGTGTCCTACCTATATTTATATTAAAACAGCTGCTACCCACAATAAACATTAAAAACACAACAACACTAATACCCAATCACTTTCTGGTTATGATGTACCAGTATGCCAATCAATGGGTATAGGATGGGTATAGTGGTCCTGGGGTGGGTGGTTAGGCCTCCCGGGTGGGTTAGCCCCTTAATTACTCTAGAGGTTATTAACCGCTAAGGTGATTAAGGGGTTAGGGGCCATTAGATTGTATTTTTTCATGTATTCTTGCTGGCATCGGAGGACATGGACCTGCCGTATGCTGACGAGGATGCCCTTCATGATGGCAGGGGTAAAAAGTTTATTTACTATATTTATGCTGGTTTAATGTTTTATTTTATAATGTGCAAATGCACTATTAGCCATAACTGGATAATAGTTATTTTGTCCATTTCTGTACTGTATGTGTTGGGGGGGGGTGAGGGGGGGTATTTATTTCAATGTATTGCGCATTTTTTTATCTCCACAGGATTGGCTCTGCAGGATCGGGGACCTGCTGGGACCACCCAAGTGCGCCCAGACACCTGCGGGGACCTCCTAAGGACCCCCAGACACCCACGGGGACCACCTGACTCCCAGACATCCACAGGGACCACCCACAGGGACCATCCAAGTGCCCCCAGACACCCGCAGAGACCACCTGAGGGCCCCCAGACACCCACAGAGATGACATGAGCAACCCCAGACATCCGCTGGGACAACACGAGAACCTCTGGACACCTCTGGGGACTGGGGACCACCCAAGGGCCCACAGACACCCACGGGGACCACCTGAGGACACCCGCGGCCTCTAGTATCAATCATGTGGGGTAGAGGAGGTGGGTATTAGTGTTTATTGTGGGTAGCAGAGTGGGTGAAGGGGGTATTTGGCCCTTGGTGGGTAGTGGGGTTAACCCCTTCATTGACTTAGTGGTTAGCCGCTAAGGTAATGAAGTTGCCTGTAAATGCATTTTTATTGCATGGGATTCATGTCGGGGATCTCCGGTGCTGATATTAATGGATATCAGCTCCGGAGACCCCCGGCATTAATCCAATGCAGAAAAAAAAGCATTTTGTTCCTAAGTCCTGTATCGCCACCTCTCAGCAGCTTCTCACCAGCCTCACGCCAAGTTTTCCTGGCGTGAGGATTTTTGGAGAAACTCGCCATTCTAGAGCTGCGATAGGACTCAATAACTACTGGCTACTAGAATTGCACAAATTCTAGAACCTGCCGATAAGTGGCTTATCGCCGCTCGATTCATGCCTTTATCACCCACTTATCGAGGCTTACTGAATAGAAGTACTGTAGGCATTTTGGCTGATAAGTGCTCGATAAGTGGCTTATTGACGCTTATAGCATATGCCCCAGAGTGTCTACCTAGTACAGTAACCACAATGATTAAAACAAAAAAACACCAAAAAATATATATCAACAATCATGAAACCAATGTAACCATGAAATTAGAATAAAAAGGGTCACAGAGGGGGAGGACAATACTAACCACCAAGTGGCAAGTGGGACGCCGAGGGAGTTGCTGTAAAAACAGTCCGGACTGCAGCTTTTCCACGGCAGGGTAGAATCACCGCTGGAACTTCCTGGTAGCTGTCCTCAGCAAAAGGGCAAGCACGCTGAGACAGCCTTACGTGACCATGACGCGTTTCGTAACAACGTACTTCATCAGGTGGACCTGAGTAAGTACACTGTTACGACACGTGTCGTGGTCACATGAGGCTGTCTCAGCACGCTTGCCCTTTGGCTAGTGGATGGAAAAGAAGTAAACAGAATTATGTCCCTTTATAAAGCATTAGTAAGACCACACCTTGAACATGGAGTACAATTTTGGGCACCACTCCTTAGAAAAGACATTCTGGAACTAGAGAGAGTGCAGAGAAGAGCCACCAAATTAATAAAGGGGATGGACATTCTAACTTATGAGGGGGGGCTAGCTAAATTAGATTTATTTACATTAGAAAAGAGGTGTCTAAGAGCTTTCAAAAGAACTATTCATCCCACGGGCAGTACTAAGGACTCGGGGCCATCCCTTAAGGTTGAAGGAAAGGAGAATTCACCAGCAACAAAGGAAAGGATTCTTTACAGCAGCATTTCCCAAATGGGGTATTCCGTGGAGCCGTCGCAGGGGTTCCGCCTATAGACTGACTGTGCCGGCTTTCCCTAGCACACTGCCATGGCTTTCCCCCTCAAACCCCCCCCCCCCCCCCGCTGAGCCCGCTCTCTGGTCTGGACTGCAGCAGCGTGCTCTAGCTGTGCGGCGCTTCCGGTGTCTGCTAGAGCATATGTTGAGTGCAGCGCTGACCGCCGCTTCACTTCAACCCCCCTGCCACCAGGAGTGCTGTGCTTCCCTCACCCCCTCCCCCCGCACCGCTGCCCTCACCAACACCCACCCCCCGGCAGCACCATTGCCGCTTCTCTCACACAATGCCCCCCCACCGTCAGCACCACCGCCGCTTCCTCCGCCGGTACCCGCAGGGCAGGATACCTGCCTCTCCTCCCACCTGAGGTAGGCTGTGGGAGATATATGTATTGGGGCAGGGGGGTCTTTTAAAACTGTATTGGGGCATCGGGGGTCTTTTAAAAATGTATTGGGGCAGCGGGGGTCTTTTACAGACATGCGTATACAATTGTCAACAATTAAACCGGATATAAGAAGAATTTGCTTTACAGTAAGGGCAGTTAAAATGTTGACTTCCTTACCCATGGAGACTGTGATGGCAGATACAATAGATATGTTAAAAAAAGTTGGATATCTTTTTAGAAAGGAAAGGTATACAGGGATATACCAAATAAGTATACATGGAAAGGATGTTGATTCCGGGAGTAATCTGGTTGCCAATTCTTACAGTCAGGAAGCAATTTATTGTTCCCCTTATGAGATATCCTTGGATGATATTTCACTGGGGTTTTTTGTTTGCCTTCCTCCGGATCGATATACTGTAAGTATAGATATAGGATAAAGTATCTATCGTCTAAATTTGGCATAGGTTGAACTTGATGGACGTATGTCTTTTTCCAACCTCATCTTCTATGTAACTGTGAATACCCTGCCTCGTACCGACCCATATCACTTTTAAAACAGCATTTTAAATTTCTGACAAAAATATTAGCGAATCGATTACAAAAAAATAATACCAGCATTGATATCTGAGAATCAAACAGGATTTGTACCGGGCAGAAGCTCAGTTACTAATGTCCAGAATGTATTAACCATTATTGACTATTACAACAATCACACGCTGGACAAAAAAGGCCGGAAGGATAAATTAATCCTAGGGCTTGACGCAGAGACATTTGAACAAATCTCATGTACACATCTTTTCTATACATTTTGAAATAGAAGGCAATTTTCGGAATACTATCATACAAATATATAACAAATTGTACAGAGAGACTTGCCTAGACAAGTAAGAGTACCCCTTTGGAACAAGCACTCATAACATAATTGATACAAGTAATTAAAAAAAGTAGTAAGTAGGTAACCTTTATTAGTGTCTGTGGGTAAAATAAGTGAAATACATAAACACTCAACACAATTAAAACACGTATTAAACTGTTTGTCTCTAAGTCTGAGTCATAGACTAATGAAGGTAGTGTTTGAAGAAATATAGTGTGACTGGCACCATATGCAATAAAATCAAAACAAGAGAGAGGATTTTAATTATTGCATTATAGTATGTATAGGGTAGGGTGCCTCAGTGTGGTGTGTATATTATAGATGAAAGGGTCTGGAGTGTGTCACGTAAATAAAGTGTAAATCACACTGCTTTCAACCACATCTGATTAATATGTGGTTCTCTGACAGTATATAGATGGTGTAATATATTTGGTACTTTTCTTGCTAGATCAACGTAATTTAATACATGATGTGGCCCGGTTTGAATCGGTTTGTCAGAGAAACCAACAAGAGGTTAATAAATTTCCTTCAATACAACGCTGGGTGAAGTCAAGTATCAAAAAAGGAAAGGAAGGCTACTACGTAGCTAGGGGTGGTGAGGCTAAATAGTGGAAACTATTGGTATATAGTAGTACTTATATAGTTTCCCCCTAGTCAGTAATTATTACAATATAGTTATAGCCTCAAATGAGCTCGACAGAATTTACTTGATAAATAAATAGTGAGATAAATAGCTGCTCATGTCCCCTGTGAAGGTAGCAAGTGTGTTCATAGATAGGCTAGCTGATATCTCTGGAATAATGAAGCCAATTATGAAGGGTAAACTTCAGCTGCCTATAGAATAAAAATCACTCTATATCTGCAGACCTCTATATGTGGTATAGGTGGGTGATTAATATATATACTGGCCGCCCTGTTGGATCAGTCCATGTGAGAGTTGTAAATGGGCTGGCTATATTAACATAGATAAATTTGTCTCAGTAATCACTTATCATCTAGGGCAAATACGCCCTGTCTGCTGGTTATAGGTGACTAGGTGTAGTCTTGATGGTGCCCTGCAGCCGCTATGGCGTACCCTCTACAATTCAAGGGGGCTGTGGGGGGGCTGCTGTTTCGGAGCGTTTAGTTCCTGCTCCCGAGTGGCGGCATCTGTTGAGTCTCCGCCCGGCATGGTGTATTCATAAACACCACTATGTAATCAACTGCCGGGTGGAGCTCGAAGATGAAGCAGCGGCTATTACTCCGCGCTCTAAGAACAGATGTCGCCGCACCAATGCGCGTGCTGACGTCACAAAGGACCGCCCACTGACTTCACCCAGCGTTGTATTGAAGGAAATTTATTAACCTCTTGTTGGTTTCTCTGACAAACCGATTCAAACCGGGCCACATCATGTATTAAATTACGTTGATCTAGCAAGAAAAGTACCAAATATATTACACCATCTATATACTGTCAGAGAACCACATATTAATCAGATGTGGTTGAAAGCAGTGTGATTTACACTTTATTTACGTGACACACTCCAGACCCTTTCATCTATAATATACACACCACACTGAGGCACCCTACCCTATACATAATATAATGCAATAATTAAAATCCTCTCTCTTGTTTTGATTTTATTGCATATGGTGCCAGTCACACTATATTCCTTCAAACACTACCTTCATTAGTCTATGACTCAGACTTAGAGACAAACAGTTTAATACGTGTTTTAATTGTGTTGAGTGTTTATGTATTTCACTTATTTTACCCACAGACACTAATAAAGGTTACCTACTTACTACTTTTTTTTTTTAATTACTTGTATCAATTATGTTATGAGTGCTTGTTCCAAAGGGGTACTCTTACTTGTCTAGGCAAGTCTCTCTGTACAATTAATGATCCTCTCACCCCTGGCACCTAACCACAGACAGTAGCTAGAGCTCTCTATCCTTCCCCCCCTATTCCCCATTACTACAAATATATAACAAACAAGAAGCTTCAGTAATGGTAAACAACCAACAATCAGATTACTCCACGCTGGGAAGGGGAACGAAACAGGGATGTCCGTTGTCCCCAGTGATGTTTATCATGTAATTAGAGTCATTATCGGTGTACTTGAGCCAGATGAAGGAGTTCAAAGGTAACAAAATTGGCAAATGGGAAACAAAAATGTCACTCTTTGCGGATGATATGCTGCTATTTGTATCTGAAATACAATCCATACCCGCAATAGTTAAAACTATTAACGGATTTAGAAGATTTTTCGGATACACAATTAACTTCAATAAGTCTGAGGTACTCCCGGTGATCAAAAATGATTCAGATATAAAACGGAGAATAGATATACATCCGTTTGAATGGGCATATATCCAAACTAAATACCTGGGGATACACATCCCAAACGACTCCAATAATCTTTATAAACTAAACATTACCAATAGAGAAAGTAAAAAACGTGCTGAAAACATGGAAAAGTCTATATCTCTCACTAACAAATATACGATATTATTACTGAGCATGCCTCTTCAGATACATAAGAGACTGAATGGCGAAGACAAAGAACTTACAATCCCCGAAATGGAAAAAATAATATATGGACAGTTGGAATCCAGCTGCATTAGTTCATGCAGTGAAATAAATGATCCCAAAACACCTAGCAACCTCTCTCCTAAAAGCTACAAGAGTGGTCTGGAGAACGGTATGACAGTATTTGTGCCTCTGTGCAACAACCCAGAATTCCCGGCGGGGGAGCATGGGAAATAGTTTCATACAATGGAAAGAAAAGGGGATAATACCCCTCAAACAAATTATAGATACGACCCACCACCGCATCAAATCATTTGAATACGCACAGAATTCCACATTCCTAAAATGAACTTCTTCGTGTATCTACAGGTCAGACAATTTTTTAACACATTACAAAACATGGAACCTCCGACTTTCAATGAAAGCAAATTAGACCAACTGATAGCAGCCCTAAAACAAAATAAATTCCCTGTAAGACTCATATACAGTATGACTTAGTAATGAGCCAGGACAGAATGCACATGATAGAAGAAGTAGTCAGAAAGTGGACAAGGGATATCCCAAAATTAATTAATGGAATATTCACGAAGGATGAATTAGGGCAGGGGTGCGCAAACTTTTTGCCTTGCGCCCCTGCCTGCTCTCCCCCACTGCTCGCGCCCCCTTACCTAGTCAGAAGTGTCAAATGACACCACAGGGTCATGTGACGTCACGTCATATGACCCTGCAGCATCATTTGACGCCGTGTTGCCATGGCAACACATTGCCCAAGCCGAATGAGTCACGGTAAGTGAAATTGCAGAGGCCTCGTGCGTTCCCCGGCATTTAATTTAAATGCCTTGGGGAAGAGCACATGGCCTCTGTAAGTGCCGCAGCCCCCCCCCCCCAAAAAAAAATCTTGCGCCTCCTCCAGTTTTTTCACCTTTGAAGTATGGTATACAAATGTGTTAAATCTGTAGCATGGAGAGAATCCCAATTGAAAATAGTACATAAAACATTCATGTCACAGTATATAACAGGCAAATTGAATCAGTAACTATCCCAATGCCCTAAATGCCAACACCACAAAACTGACATGGTGCATAATTTCTGGACATGCAGACATATCCTAGCTTTTTGTAAACAGTAACAGAATATATATGGTATATTGGGACTAGACTTAAAGAAATACACCCCACCCCGCTTCTCTTTGGCAATATGAACCAGTGGCAACAGGGGCAAAAAAAAAACAACAAAACTGCCAGAACTGGTGGCTGCAAGAAAATGTATAGCTATCATTTGGATAGGAAATAGAGACGCAACAATTCCAACCCTGGTATCTAAGTTAGTAGAATGTTTCAAAATAGACAGACTGGATGCCAACTAAGGCAATGAGAAACTCAGAGGCAAATGTGTCAGGAAGTGGCCCCCACTGTTCTCAAGAACAGCCCATGGGAAGAGTGGGACCTCTTAGATAACCTTAAGATACATTCTTAAACAAAAGAGAGAGCCATCCAAAAGAAACAGTAAATAGTTGAATGATTATCTATTACGGTTACTTTAGAAAACCAAGAATGTTAACTGAATTACATAACCACTATACTTCCTTGAGCAGCCACCACCTGGATGTAAATTCACAGTGACATCTACTTTAAAGATGACAAAGGAATAGTAGGTGTGAAGATATATAAGAGGTGTACAAATGTCAATTGTATGGTAATAATTGTGACTGTCAAAGAAAAGACAACAACTGTAACAATGTAATGCAAAATGAAAGTATATTATTATGACATGTAACACCTGAAAAACCCAATAAATATATATTTTTAAAAATAAAGAAAAGTAAGGCATAGGGCAAGGCTAATTGCTTGGTGTGGGATTTCTTGGGCGCAGGTAGTGGAGCCGGATAATATGTGGAAACAAGAAAGAAAGAGCATATACCTGTAGTGTAATATGTTAAACATAAATGGCACAACTTTTCGGTTGGACCGATGAAGTTTACACTCAGATTTTCGCTATCTTGAGCTTTGTGCAAGAAATGCAAGTGATGCGGAATTAAATGGCAACTCAGCCATGTCCTGGCTGCAGGTCTGCATCTCAGGAAGGGAGACGAATAACAGAACAAAGCACATCACGCAGTCTGTCTGCTCACAAGTAGAAATGGAGCATGAATTAAGGTGGCTACTCATTTCTCAAATGTGTTGAATAATATGCCCTCTGTGTGTTGTTACTCTGTGGATATTTTCTCCCTGGATGGAGTGCCCTCAGGATAAGCAGTAAAGCTAAGGGTATCTGACAAAGTGAAGTCTTTCAGTGTTACTCCTAATCTCCCTTTAGGGGATTACTTTATGAGTATTGACCCCTAATAAAACCAGGGTGATTTATGAAGCCAAAGGTTTATGGCTGGCATCAAAGCAGTTAATATAAAATGCATTTAAATAGGCAGAAACACTTTGATTTCACATTTATTGCACTCGATGTTAATGTCAAGATTCCCTCCTGCAATACTCCCATAGACCTGTAGAGGCGCACGAGTAGTCAAGATCAGGCCCAGGGCTGTTAGGAACAAGAATCTTCCATGAGGCCAGTGGCCATCTCAGCTTAGGGTATATAAACCCCACCCAGCTGTTTTTTTGATCCTGAGCAGCAGTCTGGCTATGATTTTGCCCTCCCTCCTCCTACTCCCCCACTCTTGTCTTTTCCTGGTTACCATTACCTTGCATCTAGCTCTGCAGACTTTACAGGTACAGATGGAACACGATTCACCTGCACCCTGGGTGACAGGGACATTTAAACTTGCAGGAGAGACTGGCACCCGATACAGAGGCCTGTACCTCGGGAAGCAGGGGGTCCCTGAACCCGAAAGTAATGTGGTTCAGCTCCAAAGACCCCCTGCTTCAATCCTACTGTATTTATTACAAATAAAAAGAAAGATTTTAATTTTAAAGAGCTGTGCAGGGAGACACAGAGAGGGACCACTTCTCTCTGCGCAGGTCTTCCACACTGGCGCAGCCCGGTAGGATTACCACAGCGGGAGTCCCATTCAGAAGCAGGGACCCCCGCTGTGTTAATCCTTATGGGAAACAAGTCTATTGAGTTTTTGGATGTGGAGAAGCGCCCTTTGGTTCCACTCAGCAGCTATACCCCATGCGCTAAAACATACTCCTACAAATCCACCTTCTTTCATTGCTTCTCCTCACTTCTGAGGATATATCTCCTAATCCTGGCCCCTTTGTTATGTCTACATGCTCCTATCTTTGCCTCTCACATACAACTTCTTCTTGTGGAGTAAACCCCTCTAACCTCATACCCATCCCATCAACCTCCCTCTTCTCTCCCTTTCTCCTATGCCCTTTGGAATGCACACTCTCTTTCTAACAAATTAATCTTTGTACATGACTTCTTTTTTCTCACACTCTTTGCTATAAATAAGACGGCTCACTCAGTCTGACACTGCACTAGAAGCAGCCCTTTCTTATGGTGGGCCTTTCTTTCTCCCACACTCCTTGTCCTGATGGCAGGGGTGGAGGCGTGGGGCTACTCATCTCCTCAATCTGCCATTATTGAACCCTTCCTATTCCTCCCCTTCCTTTGAGGCTCACACTATCCAGCTTTTCTCCCCTCTTCCTTTCCACGTGGTTATCTATCGCCCATCTACTGTACCTCAACTCACCCCCCTTAAGTCTTTCTCTCACACTTTGAATCCTGCCTCTCCTTTCTCTCCTCAGACTCCCCTGTTCTCCTTAAGGACTTCAACTGTCATATTGATGACCCCTCTGTCCCTTGTGCTTCCCGTTTCCTCTCTCTAACCTCTTCTTTTGGCCTTTGCCAATGGACTGCAGCCAGCACCCACAATGACGGCCACTACACTGACCTGGTTTTCACTAAAAACTTTTCGCTCTTTGACTTCTCCATTTCCCTCTTTCCTTTCTCTGACCATCATCTTATCTCGTTTTCCCTTTCACTTCTCCCCTTCTCCACTTCCATTTACCCCTTGTTTCTGCGTTCCATCAACCTCCCATCTCTTGACTTCACTGCGATCCTCTCTTTCCTCTCTCAGCCCCGCTACAGACTCTGATAACCTGGTCAGGAACTACAACTCTGCCCTATCCTACTCTCTTGATCAACATGCCCTTCTTTTTCTCTCCACTCATGCCCTTCTAACCCCAGACCCTGGCTAAACTGCCACACACGTATGCTCCGCTTCTGCACTCGCTCCTCTGAGTGACTCAGGAGGAAATCTCATACTCTGGCAGACTTCCTTCATCACAAATTCATCCTATCCTGTTCCCATTTTGTCCTCTCCCAGGCTAAACAAACGTACTTTTCATCATTAATCAATATTCACAAGTCTAACCTACACAGACTCTTCTCTGTCTTTGACGCTCTACTCATACCATCATCTATTATCTGTCTTTCTTCCCCTATTTCACCTCAGGACTTTGTTGACTATTTGAAGACAAAAGTGGATTCTATTCGGCAAGACATCCCGTCTGTATCCTCCTCACATTCTATACCTATTCCTGACTCTCGTCCTGCCTTCCTTGACTTATTTTCCTCTGTCATAGAGCAGGACGAGTCACTTCGATCTTCTCTTCTCCCTCTGCCATCTGCCCTCTTGACCTCATTTCCTACCATCTCCGCAAACCTTTTCTCCTACTCTAATCCCTACACACACATTTTCAACTCCTCCCTCTACTCTGGTACCTTTCCTGCCTCCTTCAAGCATGCAACAGTTTTACTCTTACTCAAAAACAGCAAGCATGACCCTACCTGTCTCTCTAATTATCACCCTGTTCCCCTTTAGCTTTTTGCTTCTAAACTCCTTGAACGCCTTGTGTTCTCTCACCACTTACTCTCCACTAGACCCCTTACAATCTGGTTTCCGCAATGGTCACTCAACTGAAATAGCCCTCACCAAAAAAACTAATGACCTCTATACAGTATTGCAAAAGACAAAAGTCATTATACTTTGCTCATATTACTCAACTTCTCTGCAGCCTTTGATATTGTGGACCACCCTCTTCTCCTTCAGATTCTCCATACTCTTGCTATCCATAACAGAGCTTTATCCTAGATTTCCTCTTACCGGTACCTCTCCCACATACTTTCAGTGTCTCGTTTGCTAACACCTCCTCTGTCAGTGTACCCCGGGGCTCTGTCCTGGGAACTCTTCTCTTTACACACCCTCTCCTGCTGAAATCTCTATCCTGGCTTCCAATTAAGCTCTGTATTACTTACAAAATACTCCTCCTCATTTTTAAGGCTATAAACTCTTCTGCCCCTCCTTACCTCACAGCCCTAGTTTCTCGCTATATACCTGCCCAACTTTTGAGTTCTTCTCAAGGATGTCTTGTCTACCTCCTTTGTATCTAAAGCCCTCCCCCGCCTAAAATCTCACTCACAGCCCCTCACCCCTGGAATGTCCTTCCCCTCAATATCTCACTGGCACCCTCTCTCTCCACCTATCTAAAACAAACCTCTTTAACGAAGCACATGGGTAGCTCCGATAGCTGATACTATTCCTCTTGGATGCACTGTACCTGTGATGTACCTGGCGTGATATAAATAAAGATAGACATACATACATCTACCCAAAATCTTGCAAGTAATGCAGGGAGAATTGTCAGAATCCAGAGAAGCTATTGCAGAGGTAACAGCTAGATCGGATAGTTTGCCGGATCAAGTGACACTTGTTGGAAGAGTGCCAGAGACTTTTCCTGCTTCCCCACATTTATTCTGCGGGAGACTTCTGACCCACCCATTTCACAATGCTTTCCCCCTGCAATCATTGGACATACTTGACATACTTGACATACTTGAAAACGAGAGGTAACTCTCAATGTATTACTTCCTGGTAAAATATTTTATAAATAAATAAATAAATAAATAATTTAGCGTCATCAGAACAGTATTTCAGGAATCCCCAGAAATATCAGATTTTTTTTTACCCCGTGTCAACTTCATTTTTTAGGCAGGCCTATGGCTTTTCCTGACCCCCCCCCCCACAATAAAAGGTAGTGTTTATTATATGTTATTTGGGAGGGGACACACCCGCATGGGCTATCCCGATTGCAGCCCTCTACTATACAATCTAGATCAGTTTAAAGCAGCGTTCCAACGAATATTTGTTAGATGAGCTGTCATACATCAGCTGATAGCAACAAGACAAAACACAAAAAAGTAGGGGCGCTTATGTAACAAATGTGGTGGTGTATTCGAGAATATTGTATTACAACAAACTTGGTATAGCCATAATATTCGAATAGAAAAATAAATAAATAAAACAAAAAAACTTTGCCTGTGTGAGGTTCACGCTTCTTAGCCCGGTTAGAATGGGGGATTGTGGGTGGTGTTGGCCACTCGCTGGAAAACGTGCTGCTGCTTCCCTCAGGGTCACTGGAGCTGGAGCCGCCTCTGGAGCCGCTGTGATACCGCTGCACTGCTTCCTCCTGTTGTGGCGCTTGTCCTCTGGGTTGCTTGCACTCAGGGGGTGTTGTGCCTCCGTGTGGAGTTTCTCTGTGCTGCGGCTGGCATCCTGGGTCTCTCCGGCTTGCTCTCCCACATCACCGGATGTGTCAAGGATTGGACTTCGGCTGAAGTGGATCCCAGTGGCAGGAACAGCAGGGAGCGAAGTTAGGAAACAAGCAGAGGTCCGAGGCAGGCGGCAGGTAGCGAAGTCAGGAAACAAGCAGAGGTCCGAGGCAGGCGGCAGGTAGCGAAGTCAGGAAACAAGCAGGGGTCCGAGGCAGGCGGCAGGTAGCGAAGTCAGGAAACAAGCAGAGGTCGGCAACGAGGAAACTGGAACAGGATGATAGCAATAGCACAGCAGTAAACACAGGAACCTTGCAGAAGCTAAGGAACCAGTATAAACAGGCAAAGAGGAACAGGAAAGGGAGGTTTATATAGGCAGGCTAAGAGGTGGAGCACAGGTGCAGAGGTGTCAGGTATCAGAGTCTGGAATGTTCCTTAGTTTAGCAGCAGCACTCCCGGTGGGCAAATATAGGTACTGCAGGCTAGAACCAGACATTGAGAGTGGCAGCAGTCCCGGTGGCCAAGCATGGGAACAGCAGGCTAGAGAATATGACATTACTCCCCCCTCCCAAGAGCGTTCTCCGGACGATCCTTGCTAGGCTTGTCTGGATATCTCCGGTGAAAAGCTTTGACTAGTCGCGGAGCATGTACAAAATCTTTGGGTTCCCAAAACCTTTCCTCTGGGCCATAGCCCCCCCAGTGAACCAGGTACTTTAGTTTCCCTCGGTGTAACCTGGAATCCAAAATTCTCTCCACAATGAATTCCTCTTCGTTATAAACGAGGATGGGTTCAGGGGGAGGAAGTCTCCGTCCAGGAAACGGATTCTCACGGAAAGGTTTCAGCAGAGAAGAATGAAACACAGGGTGTATTTTGATGGTCTCAGGAAGCTCTAATCTGAAGGACACTGGATTTATTAGTGTTGAGAATCGAATTGGCCCGATGAATTTTTGGCCCAATTTAATGGTTGGAACCTTTAGACGTAGATTTCTTGTAGAAAGCCAGACTTTATCCCCGACTTGAAATTCTGGGGAGGGTCTGTGGTGTTGGTCTGCTGCTCTTTTGTACTTTACTTGAGTCTCACGAAGTGTCTCTTTGAGGGTCTCCTGGATGTCTCGCAGAGTCTCCAGTTTCTCTGTAACTGCCGGAATGGGGCCCGAAGATGGAAAACGAGGAATAAAGGTTGGATGAAATCCATAATTTGAGAAAAAGGGGCTCTTCTGAGTCGAAGAATGATGTGAATTGTTGTATGAAAACTCAGCTAATGGTAGGAAATCAATCCAGTCATCCTGGAGATGACAAACAAAACATCGTAAGTATTGTTCCAAAGTCTGTCTGTCTGGCCATTGGATTGTGGATGATAGCCAGACGATAAATTTAAACGAATTCCTAGAGAGGAACAGAAGGTCCTCCAAAATTTTGAAGTGAATTGTACCCCTCTATCGGATATGATCTCATCAGGAGCCCCGTGAAGCTGAAACACCTCTTTCACAATCAACTTGGCTGTCTGGTCTGCAGAAGGAAGATTATGTGCTGCAATGAAGTGAGCCATCTTTGTAAGTCGATCCACCACTACCAGGATGGTATTATGCCCACTTGATCGGGGCAGGTCAACAATAAAATCCATTGATATGGACCCCCAAGGACGAGTTGGAACCGGAAGAGGCTGCAGTAAACCCACAGGTGATGCTCGAGGGGTCTTGGTCCTAGCACAAGTCTCACAGGAGAGGACATAGTCTTTAACATCTTGTGCTAATTTAGGCCACCAAAAAGAGCGAGACAACAGTTCCTGTGTCTTGAGGACACCTGGGTGATCAGCGGGTCGGGAGTCGTGCATTAATTGGAGCACATCTAATTTTACCTCCTTAGGGACGAACAGACGATCCTTACAGTTCCAGAGACCATCACATAGATATAGTTCTGCTTCCAGAGGAGGGTTTTTAAGAAAAGAGTCATTTGAATAGGCTCCCTTTATTCGTGTGAGGAGATCTGCGGAGAATGTGACGCCCAAAAAATTTCTTTTTCGAAGAATAGTTTCTTCTTGCTCTTTGTCTGAACTAGGATTAGGAAAGGACCGTGACAAGGCATCGGCTTTTCCATTCTTGGAGCCAGGGCGGTAGGAGATGTGGAACTGAAATCTTGCAAAGAAGAGAGCCCACCTGGCTTGTCGCGCAGACAGTCTCTTTGCGGATCGAATGAATTCTAAGTTCCTGTGATCCGTAAAGACCGTAATTGGGTGATTGGCCCCCTCCAGTAGATGTCTCCACTCAGAGAATGCAGCTTTTATAGCCAAGAGTTCTTTGTTTCCAATGTCATAATTTCGTTCAGCTGTTGACATTTGGTATGAATAAAAGGCACATGGATGAAGGAGCATCTTGGGTCCAATTCTTTGTGACAGAATGGCCCCAACAGCGGAGTCGGATGCATCCACTTCCAAGATGAATGGTAATTCTGGATTTGGATGGATGAGGATAGGGGCAGATGTGAAGAGTGACTTCAATTGTTCGAATGCCGCATCCACTTTAGGAGACCATTTGAAGGGGAATTCCTTCCGTGTGAGTTGGGTGATTGGGGCAATAATGCCAGAGAAATTTTTAATAAAACGTCTATAGAAATTGGCAAAACCCACAAATCTCTGAATGTCCTTTTCATTCCGAGGGATTGGCCATTCCACCACGGCTTGAATCTTGCCTGGGTCCATACTCAAACCCTCGGGAGAGATGATGTAACCGAGAAATTGCATGCTGGTTTTTTCGAATTCGCATTTTTCTAACTTGATGTATAATTTGTACTTACGGAGACGCTCAAGGACAATTCGGACATGTCTCTGGTGATCCATGATGTTATCTGAGAAGACTAGGATGTCATCCAGGTATGCCACTACGAATTGGTCCAATAACTCTCGGAGGACATCATTGATTAAATGCTGGAAAGTAGCAGGGGCATTACAGAGTCCGAAAGGCATCACCAGATATTCATAGTGCCCATAACGGGTTCGGAAGGCTGTTTTCCATTCGTCACCGGGTCGAATGCGGACCAAATTATACGCTCCTCTGAGATCTAATTTGGTAAAGATTTTGGCTGACCGAATTCTTTCCAATAGTTCAGGAATCAGAGGTAATGGGTACCTGTTCTTCACCGTTATCTTATTTAGTTCCCGATAGTCAATGCAGGGGCGTAGAGAACCGCCTTTCTTTCCCACAAAGAAGAGCGCAGCGCCTGCTGGAGAAGTAGAGGGTCGGATAAAACCCTTTGATAGGTTCTCCTGTAGGTAGTCATTGAGGACCTTCAATTCCGTTTCTGAGAGGGAATAAATTCTTCCAAACGGAATAGCAGCACCCGGTAATAATTCAATGGTACAGTCATAAGAGCGATGTGGGGGAAGCGTATCCGCGTTCTTCTTGTCACACACATCTAAAAACTCAGAGTAAGGAGCCGGCAGAAGATTTTCTTGAGACGAGGAAATCTTATGTATTCCTACACACTCTGGTATAGGAGTTTTAGGTAGACAGGCTAGCTGACAGTGCTCCGAGGGAAACGTGAGTGTCTTGGTCTTCCAGTCGATTAGTGGGTTATGGATCATGAGCCATGGAATTCCCAGAATCACTGGAAACAAAGGTGATGGAATGAGACCAAATGAAATCTTCTCCTGGTGATTGGGCTCCATGATTAGTGTTAAGTTACTGGTTTCATGGGTAACAGGTCCAGAGCTCAAGGGAGAACCGTCAACGACTTCCATCCTTTCTGGCGATTCCTTGGCTACAAATGATACCGAATTGTTCTTGGCGAATTCTATGTCCATAAAATTCCCTGCCGCCCCTGAGTCGACCATTACTGTGGTTGAAAAACGATGTGTTCCTTCCTCGATTATAATAGGAACCAGGAGGTGAGGGTGTAGCGAAGGAGGGTTATCTTTCCTTTGAGAAGCAGAGAGAACAGTTTTTGAAATAGCGTGCAGCTGATTTCTTCTAGGGCTCTGGAAAGAAGACTGCCTGGACTTGTTTGGGCAATCAGCGAGATAGTGCCCATCGTTTCCGCAATATAAACAGAGATCTTCTGTTCGGCGTCTATTCCTTTCCCCGGTTGAGATGGGTCCCCGCAGTGTATTTACTTGCATCGGCTCCTCCTCAGTCTCCCTGGAACGTCTTGGGGTACTGACATGTCTAAACCCGGGGTTGCTTGGCATGAACCCCTGTCTCTCCAATCGTCTTTCCGTAAGCCTGCGATCAATTTGGATGCATAAACGAACAAAGTCCTGAAATCTCTCTGGGGTCTCCACCCGGGCTAGTTCGTCTTTAACTTGCTCCGAGAGACCCTGCCGAAAATGATATTTCTGCGCGGCCTCATTCCACTCAGTATCGTTAACCCATCTGCGGAATTCAGCGGCATACTCAGCTGCCGAGCGTCTTCCTTGACGAAGATTGTTCAGAGTTGCCTCAGCGGTTGCACTACGATTTGGGTCATCAAAAATAAGACTCATGGCATCGATGAACTCCTCCAGGTCCCTTAGTAGTGGGCTATCCTGTTCTAACATAGGGGAGACCCAAGCAAGGGCCTCATCCTTGAGCAGGGTTATGATCAGTCCAACCTTGGCTTCGTTGGTATTATAGATGGTAGGCTGAAGCTTGAACACATGTCTGCATTGATTAAGGAAATCCCGAAAAGATTGTCTTTTTCCTCCAAATTTTTCCGGAAGGGTTACACGGGGCGCGGTTTGCACAGTCAGAGTCTTTTGAACAGATGCGGTGATTAAAGCTGCACGTAGTTCACGGTTTTCAGCTTCTGCGGCGGCAGCTCGTTCCTCTGAGCGGAGGGCACATCCTTCCGCGCGGACGACACATTCTTCCCAGCGGGCATCACGTTCTACCTGGCGGGCATCCCGTTCTTTCCGGAGGGTATCCTGTTCTTCCACGTGACCAAGACGTTTGATAAGGTGTCCTTGTTGTTCTTGGAAACCAACCATGATACGTTGTAAGTCCTGCAGTGTCCGAGCCTGGGCCAGGTCTGTTCCGGCGGAATCCATGGTAGGGCCTGTTTATTCTGTCAAGGATTGGACTTTGGCTGAAGTGGATCCCAGTGGCAGGAACAGCAGGGAGCGAAGTCAGGAAACAAGCAGAGGTCCGAGGCAGGCGGCAGGTAGCGAAGTCAGGAAACAAGCAGAGGTCCGAGGCAGGCGGCAGGTAGCGAAGTCAGGAAACAAGCAGAGGTCGGCAACGAGGAAACTGGAACAGGATGATAGCAATTGCTAGCATAGCAGTAAACACAGGAACCTTGCAGAAGCTAAGGAACCAGTATAAACAGGCAAAGAGGAACAGGAAAGGGAGGTTTATATAGGCAGGCTGAGAGGTGGAGCACAGGTACAGAGGTGTCAGGTATCAGAGTCTGGAATGTTCCTTAGTTTAGCAGCAGCACTCCCGGTGGGCAAATATAGGTACTGCAGGCTAGAACCAGACATTGAGAGTGGCAGCAGTCCCGGTGGCCAAGCATGGGAACAGCAGGCTAGAGAATATGACAGGATGTGACGTGGTCTCTCAGTGATTCTGATGTCACTGGTTGGGTACTCGCCTTAGGCTGCAGTCCCAGTCACCGCCACAGCGCACGGCTCGGCGTGCGCTGTGCTATCAAGTCCCGCCCCCCCCAGTCCGGCCGGTCCAAGTCCCTACCTTGTCGCCACCTTTCCCCAGCGGTGTGTGACAGGTTTTCAGGGAGGCAGGGGAATTTGACCTCGACATCTGCGACTGGGGCATGGCCACGCCCCCGCCGGCGGTTCAGCCAATAAGGGCGAACCAGCCACGGGACATCATGGCCACGCCCCCGCAAACCCACAGCCATGCCCCCTCCCATCGTAAACCTTCCCTTTCCCCCCAGACCGCAGATCGCGGTGTAGCACTGTGCACGCGCCGCCCCCCCCCGCCGCGGCGCACGTGTCACAGTGAAGACTGGGGACTCAGCCTTACAGCGGAGCTGCCCGTTACTGAGCACTAGTACGGATTATCATTTCATTATTTCCTTTCATTATGGCCGATCAAATGGCAAAGCAGATGCAATTTCACTGAGACCTGAAGAAGGGCGTTTGGAGGAACGAGACCCGAACTTGAGTTTATTCTACCAAGTATACAGTTTGTAGGGACCTCAGAGACCACAAATATGTTCCAAAAGATCCAGCAAACCATGCTGCAAGCTGATTGGCTAGTGGGTCCAAGAACAACCCGACCGAGAACTCAAAGGGTCTACCTTATAATTTGGCACTGTATCTACCCACTATAGATTTACAGCAAAAGGTGTTGTAACGTTGCTGTCTGTAAGAAAGGATACGAACCCACAGGGTAGGTGGTGGGATGTGATATGTCAGTCGTGTCCGTCCTTCCCCCTCCCCCCCTCTTGTCTTTTCCTGGTTACCATTACTTTCCATTTAGCTCTGCAGACTTTACAGGTACCTTTTGTTTTGCCTTGCATTCCTCTTGAACTTCTGCCCCTGCTCTTTTGTTTTTTCCGGGCTACCTCACTTTTTGCACATAGCCCTGCAGACTGTAAAGACGCCTTTTGATTGCCTTTTTAATTAGCTAATCTTGGATACTAAGGAGGGCAAGTGGTGCACAGCCGTGAAAAAAGTAGAGCTCAGCACAAGAACGTATAAATTAAAAACAGTTTATTAATTAAATGGGTGACATCAGGGATCAGGATATAGGCAAACAGTAACTCTCCTTGATCTTGGACTTTTAGTCTATATTTTCTTTTTCATTAACTACCTTGGTGTGAGAATTAAATGCTATTTATTTAACATATCTTTTGTTGTACTTGGGGTTCTGTGTTACCTCCTTGGGTTCCATACTCCCCCTAGTCGATAATATGGGCATCCTGAAATCGAGCTCCTGTAAATTCTTATCTTACAGTATGTCCAATTAATTAAATAATGTGCCTCATGTTCCTGTTCATAAATAAGGTTCACAGTATTTGTTTTTGCAAAATCTTTTGGTTCATATAGTCACAATGTATTTTCTTCTAGGGGTATCTAAATTAGATTTAGAAAGCCATATTCTGACTTGTGCGGTTATTCAGAAGTAAACATTGAGTAGCCTTAGTTCAACTTTTAGTTTGCTGTGCATGTTAATAATTATAACTGGCTTATGGCCAATATCTGTGGGCTGCTACGGAGTTAAGGTTAAGGACGAGAACATATTGCTACCACTTTCTGTTCTTACCTTAATGAAACTCCAGCAGCCTGCAGCTAATAGCCCTAAACCAGAACATGGAATAAATATTACAATTCATGTAAATGTTTGTTCAAAAGTACAAGCTATAATGTGCCAATTTATTTAGAAACCCTTAGGCTAACAATCTATCATACTTTATAACAGTGGCATATTTTACATTAGCCCTAGCAGTTCAATGGCATGGTTAACATGAAGGGTTAAAGATTTGCCAATTCAAGAAACCTTCTGGATACACAAACTAAACACACTACATCCAGGGGGTCTAAACGAGGATATCGTAATTTGGTCTCTTTATTGATTTTATAATAATTATTGGTCATTTTTATTTTTTGTAATTCCTCTTAGAATATTTTTAATATATTCATAATATTTTTAATATAATTTTTAAAATATAAATATATTTTTTATACTAGTAAAATTATGTGAGTATTATGTGTAAGGTGATAATTGTTTACAGTATTTCTATATTTATTGATCCCAATTTTAAAATATGTATGGAAGTTGCAATAGTTGATATTGACTAGAGGTTGTGTCCCCTTGCTGGGATTCGTTTTTAGTTCGTGCTTCTTCTTTGAAAATTCCTAGGTTCCGTCCCATATTCTATTCCATTTATATGAGAATTTTTATTGTTCCTCATTGTTTTTTATTTTTATGATGTTGCAGCAATACTACTTTTTCTTTTTCGTTTTAGAATCGCTGCATTTTAAAATTGTATGTTGTCATAGATTATGTTAAATAAAGTTGTTGTTGATAAGTTTTTTTTCTTCAATATGGATTCTCCCATGCTGCTACCCCATTGGTTAATAAGTCCGTGTGACGGACCAATGGGCTACTAGCGCGGGGTATTTCAATGCTAGTTATTGCACCATTCCTCACACCCTGATGAAGAAACCTGTTCGGTTTCGAAACGCGTTGGAAAAAACGAGCATCCTGAGACTTCTTATCCACCCCGTTGGCATTACCCATCTGGCTACCGGAGGACAGTCACGCGAGCAGCACTGCTACAGACGGATGACGTCACAACCCGGAAGTGCCGCGACGGAGGTCTGAGAAGAGGATTGAAGCCACCGTGTATGCCCCAGAGACTGCTGGTTCCCTGTGAACTGTAAACGCGGGACATTGACTATTCACGGAGTGTTCATCTCAAAAAAACTCCCCTTTTGATGCTACAGAATCTGGTATCACAGAGAGCTCCTGCTGGTGACATCTGAACCGGTTCCTACTGATGACATCTGTTGGTGTATGGGTAACTTACCCTAACATGCTCACTTGTAATTAACTTGATGTACGCACAATACTTACCATATTGATTTTCTGATTTAATATATTGAATGCACTATGAGCGTTGTGCGCTGTGTTTTTTGTCTATTTGTTTAACATGATGGAGCCTGCTGGAGATGGAGTCACTGCACCAGTGAGAAAGAACAAATCATCACCCCAAAAGCCTGTCCTGTCTTCCCCAGTAACAGCGGGGGAAACTCCGCATCCTGTGAGCCAGTAGGTGAGCAGCACTAAAACACTGTGTAATAGTGAGATCTCCACGAGGCTGGGGAAAAACCTGTTACATTAGTATGAACAGAGTTCTGTTTAGAAGTTTAATAACAGGTATTGAAACTAGTGGAAGGGGTATTGGTATGAGATGAGATACATTAAAATTCCCATCTCTTCTACCCCCTACACATCTACAAAATAATGCATAAAGGAAGATAAAAGAGCATATGCAAGAAATAGGAGAAATAGAGGGGAAAGTAGTGTAGCCCCCTTTCTCCGTGTCTAAGGGAACTAGGTGTGCTGCCGTTACCTGTGGCTCACAGAAGCCTGAGCCTGCGCAGCTGGGAGCCTGGGGTGAGCTCTCGTTCTCCTCGGTGCAGCGCCTCCACCTGAGCGGGATCCCAGCGCAGCGGGATAACCCCTTTCAGGACCACTTACAGTGAAATGATACACACACCAGTATATAACAATTGGTTTACTAACCATAGAATAATGATACCATATAACACACACAATACAATAATAACAACACAGGATGGGTGTCCCCCAAAGTACATAGGGTGTGTGGCACCAATATCCCTGGTGTCAAATGAGAGTCAGTTCCACCCAAGTGTAAGGAGTAGCGCTACCACTGTGGACTATTGGTACACTTTACCTCCCTGGGCACTCCTGTACCCAGGTACCGCTGAATGAGCAAAAAGGATCCGTCTGATCCCACGACGTCTGCTGAATCCTCTCTCTCTGGTCCGCATAGGCATCCACCTTTTGAGGGAGCTCCTGCTGGAGGGTGTCCCTTAATGTGTATAGTTGCCTGTGGTCTGATCCCAGACTGCAGGCTGCAGCTCACCGCGTGGCATATCTTCACTGGTGCTACACCTGACACTATAAGGCAGCGTCCCTGTCTGGGGTCTTCCTTATAGCAGCCACAATCTAGAAGGGGACTCAGGACCTAGCTGGGACCTAAGGGACAAACCTAGTCCTAGTCCAGGGGAGCACTACTCCCTGGACACTACCTCAATGGTTCTCTCCTTCCAACTGCCAGTAACTGCCTGTAACAACCTGTGTCAACATTCTCCCTCAGGCTCCTTGGACATGTAGTACCTTGCGGAGCATCTCTTAAGATGGCCGTCGCAACTCTGGGGACTGCGCATTCGCAAAAACTCCACTGCGCATGCGCAACTTCTCGCCTCTCTGCGCATGTGCACGGCTGCAATTGCGCATGCGCGAACTACAAGATGGCGGCCCCCGCTTGCTGGGTATGCCGTGGATCTCCGCCACTCCCATACACTGCAGCCATCCCCCTCCCCGGCACCGGAGGTAAGAGGGGACACGGCTACATCAGTAACAATGTTTGAAGGCTTGTGTACAAATGCTCTATGAGCATTCGTCTTGGAGATACATTTCCAGACAGAGAATTGAGCTTGATATTTTGTCTATTATACAATGAACATCATGATTGTGATATAGGTTTACCAGGTTTTGTCTCAATTTAGAAAATACAGAATGGCAAAGAAGGGAAGAAGTTTCCCTTATGTGAAGAACAACATAAAAGTCACTACAGTACAGGGAATTCAAGGAGAGACAGAGGCACTGTGGGCCATATTTACTAGAAAGTGCTACTCCATAAGACACCTTCAGTGCTAGAAGACTCATATGGCACATTCACTTGAATGGACCTCCAAGGAACATAATTACTATTGTAGCACTGTTTCCCCCACCATATGGGAAATATGCCGGTTACTGAGTGTGTGGCGCTTTACCTGTGGCTCACAGGAGGCCTGAGCCTCTGCTACTAGGAGCCCGGGTATACCTGATCCATCTGGTGACAGCGCCTCCCCCTGTGAGGGATCCTGACAGCGCCGGATAACCCCTTCACAGGACCCAATGCAATAAGATCCCACACTTGTATTTAATAACAGTTTACTGAACACAGGTACAACTAGATACATCATTAACCCACATACAATATAGGCCTCCCATGGCCGTAGCCCCACTGTGCCACCTCTAACCGTAGTGTCCACCCCTGATGGGATTTCCCCAAAGTACTGAGGGGCCCCTGGGCACCCAACTTCCCTGGTGTCCACAAGAGCCAACCCACCCAATGTGTGAGACAGCGCAGCCCACATTAACTGAAAGTGTTATAGTTGGTGCACGTTGTGAGGTACCTGCCCAGGTGCTCCAGCACCCGGGTATTGAGAAAAGCAAAAGGGATCCGCTGATCCAGCGACGTCGATGTCAGCGAAGCCTCTGACTCTGTGTGCGGTGAACTCTGGTAGGAGGGTCTCACCTTTGATATTGTGGTGGTGTCCTGACACAGACCACAGTCTGCAAATCCTGTGCGGCGTCTTCAAATGGCACTATACACTAACTGTATACAGCTACAGGGGAAATATCCCTAGCTAGGAGTTCACCTGTAGCAGCCACAATCTGATTAGATGAGTGGGGCCTATCTTGGACCTAAAGGGTTAATCTGGCCTAGTCTGGATGCCACTGACACCCAGACCCTACCTTCCCTTTCTCTGTTCTGGCTCCAACTTCCAGAATTCTAACTGCCATGCATCTCTCAGCCCTATTGGTTGCCTGGCAACATGTGGTCTGCAACCCCTGAGGCTGCTGGGACTTGTAGTTCCCCTGCTGTGCTATATTGCTAATGGCTGCTGCTTGCGCTTGCTACTGCACAGTCCCCCCACACTCTCCCCAGCCTCCGCTGCCTATGGAATGGTAAGGGGACAAACAGAGGATCAGGGGGACTCAGGCTACACTCTACCCCTGGTGAAAGAACCAACGTCCCGCTTGGGAACGACATACTGTAACCATCAAAAAAACATTTATATAATAAAAATGCATGACATGTATATACAACTTAACGCATTGCAATGGCTTTATATCAGATTGTAAATTTCTGTGAACATTACAATGACAGATTTAATTCTGCTACAAATGGGCTTCGTAGTGGGGTTTAATTTTGCTACGAGCTTCGTAGTGGAGTGTCCTTAACGAATCATAGGTTACCCGGTTGGGAGGGTACCTCACTTTTTGGCTTGTGCGAAGCTCTTCTTCAGCAACTCCCTATGGGGAGTAATAAGTATATGCTTGAGGCTCGGGCATAGGGGGTGTAACAGTCTCTGACTGTCTCTTACGGGTACGAAACAAGGACTCCTAGGGTCCAAAGGAGGGCTCATTGGAGCCACCTGACTAGGTGTATGCTGCCTTTTCCCATTAACCGTGGCTCCTTCGGGAGGTGCCCAGTGACTGTGGTCTGTACTACTAGAGGGCCCATCCATAGGATCCTCAGGTGTCTCTGTTACTATTTCTGAGCTCTCATCAGCTCCACTGGGCTCATCGGCCAATGGTGTAGTCTCTATTTTAAGATCGTCATCCCCCACTTGCGGAAAAAGCAGGAGATGATTTCGGTGCCAGACCTTTACCCGGCCAGCCACTTCTCTTATATGGTAGACCAGTAGGCCCGGCATCTACGATTCTACTTCAAATACTCGGTCTCACCAACGGTCGGCCAGCTTGTGTTTGACGAAGATACCAAGGTTGCGGAGGAGAACAGCTTCTCCAGGATGAATCTCCCGATGGCAGATCTTATGGTCATAGCGCCGTTTGTTACAGGATGTAGACGGACGTTCACAGAGGTACACAATTGGAGACTTTTATAAGGTGAAATTATAATAAGGCTTTATTGTGCCTTTTCCTTTTCATCAGGAAATCCATCCAAACACAGGGGGGGGGAACAAAGCTTCTATTCACTTGGGAGTATTTCTAGTGAAACACTATGCAATTAATTCACATCTACCTTAGTCAAGCATTTCTCCCAGCCCCCAAACACATAGCATGAAATAAGCAGATATAAGAAGTCTCTTAAGAATGAAAGTCTTATCTGTTTCTTGGAGGGAAAATCTTCTCAGTTCCTGGTTCAGCTCCCTTCCCTCAGGGTGTGTCAGCTTCAGGTTTAGTAGTTTTCCCTGTGTCTTGAAATCAGCTCTGCTGTGTTTTCTGGCAGAGCTCAAGACAGGTCAGCTCCAGAGATCTGTGTTCTTCTTGGTCAGTCTCTCCTGGGAGACTCAAGAACCTCTGCTCTGTCTCCAAAGGTCAGCTCACAAGTGAGCTAAGGAGTCACTTCCTGTCTCAACAGACAGGCTTTTGTAAGCAATCTAAATCAGGCAGCTGGTGTTTATTAATTGACAACCAGCAGTTAACCACCACATTGCTAGATTAAAGGCACATTACTTGAACAGGGATTACTCCCCTGTTACACGGGCGTTCAGATGAGCCGATGCCTTCTCTGTAGGCTATTTGCAGGCTTTCTTGGAGCTGCTGTATGTACTTGAAGTGTGTCCTGTTTGGTACCCCGTCGGTAATACCCTCAGACATACGGTATACCTACTGGAAGCCGTGCTTCTCGTCCGAATATTAGAAAGTAGGGAGGGTATCCCGTAGACTCCTGGCGGGTGCAGTTATAGGTGTGCACCAAGGGCTCCATGTGCTTACTCCACTCATTATTCTGTGAACCTTTTAGGGGGCTGTGCATGTCATGGATGGTCCGGTTGAATCTCTCAGGAAGAGCATCTCTCTCGGGATGGTAAGGGGTAGTTCGGGATTAGTGATATTTAGCCATTTCAGCAACTCCCAGATGAGGTTACTTTCAAAGTCCCGGTCTTGATCCAAATGTAGTCGATTGGGTAGGCTGTAATGTACAATGTACCGCCCCCACAGAATATTTGCCTCCGTGATGACCTTCTGGTCTTTGGTGGGGAATGCTTGGGCATAGTGAGTGTAATAGTCTGTGTTCACTAGTACGTTACCGACGCCGCGGGCATCTGGCTCGATACATAGAAAGTCCATGCATACAAGGTCCAGTGGACCCGAGCTCTTCAGAAGAGCCATTGGAGCGGCTCTGGTAGGGAGTGTCTTGCGTTGGATGCACCGTAAGCATCGGCGGCTATGGTGTTCTACTGACTCTCTCATCCGAGGCCAGAAAAACCGGTCGCGTATTAAGCCAAAGGTCTTGTCCACTCCAAGATGTCCATGGTCATCGTGTAGCAATTGAAAAACCATATGCTGTAGGTTTCTGGGTAGAACCAGTTGCCTTCTATCTGGGTGGTTTAGTAAACCCTTGTCGATTTTGAATTTGTCCATTTCCCACATTTGTATGACGACCGTGTCACTGGGAGCACGTTTCATCAGGGAGGGTTTGCTTTTCTGGATGGCCTGGCGGAAATCTCCAGCCACAGAATCCCATATCTGATACTGCACCAGATCTTTCCAGGCGATGATTTTGTCTGGGGTGATATTCATTCCTTCTGGGTGGCAATAGGCAGCAGGGATAGCCTTGTATTGACATCCCAGTTCTGAGAAGGCCACTTTATCTTCCACAATGGCTGCGATCTAGCACATAGCCCACATCCCTAGTTCAGGGATTTCTTCTCAGAGGTCATCGTCCGGGCTGGTGCTCAGTCCCGGTCTTCTGGATACAGCATTGGCTCCGATGGTCAGGGGCCTAGGTTTGTACTTCAGCGTAAACCAGTAGTTCGAGAGAGCCGCCAGCCATCTGTGACCAGTGGTGTCCAGTTTGGCGGATGTCAATATGCATGTCAACGGATTGTTGTCCGTACGCACTTCGAAGGTGACTCCATACAGATAGTCATGTAGTTTGTCCACAATTGCCCACTTTAGAGCGAGGAATTCCAACTTGTGGATGGGATTATTCTGCATGCTGGGGGTCAAGCTGCGACTGACATAGGCTACGGGCCGGAGGCCCGTCAGGTACTATTGGTGCAAGACCGAACCTAGGCCATTGAAGCTCGCATTAACATGAAGAATTTAGGGCAGCTCGGGATCGGCGTAAGCGAGAACGGGTGCCTCCGTTAAGCTTTTCTTTAGGCCAATAAATGCCTTTTCACAGGCGGCCGTCCACTTGCCGTTGAACGGCAGTCGCATGGAGGTGGCTTTTCGCCCTGTATCCTCGGGGTAGATCTTAAGAAGGTTGTTGAGAACCTTTGCTTTGCCCGATTATCCCTCCACAAAGCGGCGATAGTAACCGCAGAATCCTAAAAAGGAGCGGAGCTCCATTACATATTCGGATCTGGGCCAGTTCACCACGGATTCAACTTTGGTGGGGTCGGTAGCTATCCCATCCGCGGACACTATGTGTCCCATGTAGGTCACTGACGTGCGGCAGAACCGATATTTGTCCAAGGACAGCTTCAAGCCTTCCTTGCCCAGCTGATCCAGCACTTTCAGCAGCCGTTCTTCGTGTTCCTCCAGAATCTTGCCCAAGACGATGATGTCGTCAAGGTACACTAAGCACTCCCATGGGTTCATGTCGCCGATGGTCTTCTCCATCAAATGCTGGAATATTGCCGGTGCACCACAAATGGGGCATGCGGGTGAACTGGTAGAAGCCATGGGGACATACAAATGCCGTCTTCTCTTGATCTTCTGCACTCATTGGTACCTGGTAGTACCCAGATCTCAGGTCCAGTACACAGAACCACTGGCTTCCCGACAGCACATTGAGAATTTCTTCAATCCTCAGAAGAGTGCACTGGTATGGCACGATGCAGTTGTTCAGGGTCCAATAGTCGACACACAATCGGACCGACCCATTCTTCTTCTGCACCACCACGATCGGTGATGCGTAGGGACTACGGGATTCTGTCACAATGACCGCCATCTCCATTTCTTTTAAGACGTCTCTCATGTCCTCCACATCTCTGGGAGCAATGCGATCGGAACACTCCCGGAAGGGCGTGGTATTACTTAGCCGGATGTTGTGCTGGGCATTTCGGCTACACCTCACATACATTTTGCTGGTGGAGAACACGTTCCGGCATTCTTCCAACTTGGCTGTTAGCTGATCCCTCCACTCCGCGGACAGGGTTGATTCCCCGAAATCGAATGCCAGCCCATCTGGTTGATCTTGAACTGCAGCAGTGTTCACTTGAGTGGCCATCGTCTCGACGGGGGTAACTGGGTACATCCTACCCAACCGTTGTCCTTGGTCGATGGGCATGGTGTAAGGAGAGATGTTTTGGATAAACACCTTGATCTTCCCCGGTAATGAGGACTTCCATTCTCGTACTTCGGGCACAAGCTTGTAGCCGCGGTTGGCGTCTTCCTCTGGCGTACTCTCTAGGGAGAAGAGATGATCGGCCTCGTCTCAGCCCAGATAGCAGCACACTGTGTACATTATCCTTACTCCCCATGGTGGAATCTCGGTCAATCCTTTGGTATGATTGAACAGGTCCCCATATCCATCTTGTGCCGATATTTTGCAGCACTCTTCCCTTGGTGCCGGGTGGATTTGTTGGGCAGACAGGAGTAGAGCAGGACAGGACATACTTGGAAACGAGAGGTAACTCTCAATGTATTACTTCCTGGTTAAACATTTTTATAAATAAAAAATAAAGTAGTTTGCTGGTCTCTAGAATGTACCCTTGAATCACTGCCCGCACCACATCGGCGTTGGTTCCCATTATGATTGGTGAGCTTGGGTGTTCTAGGGGCTTGGGGCATATCAGAGCCTCCACATCCATGGTGTGAGTCTTGCTAGCAGTCAGCTATGGTGTTTTCAACCGAACCTTAACCACGCCGTAGATGGGGTAGTCCTCATTGCTGAGTCCCCACAACTTAATCTTGTCTGCCGACTGCAAGGGCAGGTGTTTGCTCATAGAAAGAGTGGTACACAATGGTCACTTGGGACCCGGTGTCCAGCAAGGCTGATGAATATATGCCATCCACGATGGCGTGTATGATGGCTGCCGGCCCCACTCGACTGTAAGCGTCCGATAGGGGTGTTTCATCGGGTCTTGGACATGGAGGATGTTGCTGCGGGTTGCACTGTGTAGGTCATGACCTTCGGATTGGATGTTCAGGCTTTTCTGGGCTCAAGACAGTTCTGAGAGAAGTGACCCTTCTGGCCACAGTTGTAGCAGACAACATCATTCTGGTTCACTTCGGTTCTGTAGGTAGGCGATCCTCTCTTGGGTGTTCTGGACGCGGCGGCATGTGCTTTGGGAGGAGGGTCATCTTTGGTGCCTTCCACCTGCTTGGGCTTTGGGGCATATGCCCATTTTTCCCCCTCCTTGGGTGACTCCATTGAGGAAGACGCCTGTCTCTCTCCTTTGGCAGAGTCACGAGATGTTCTGGGAAAATGCACCCACAAGAGGGTCTCTTGAGCTTGCACTCTATCCATAAGTTCCTCAAATGGGAGAGGATGCTCCAGAAAAAGGACACAGCTGATTCAGATGGAGACCGGGTGCATGGGCAATGATCCCCACAGGAATTGTTGGGTCCTTAACTTGTCGCCCTCAGACTTTTGGACAATCTTCTTCTTGACTAGGGTCCATAGGGCCAACTGAAGCCATCAAAGGAAGTCGACACTTCCTTCCCCTCTGTTTGGACAAGCCAGGGAACCAGGCCATTAGAAAGATGGTGTTGGCGGGGACACCATACGCTTTGTCTAGAGCCGGGAGTAGAGCTTAAGTGTCATCTTCCGGGTGACAATCATGTATAACCATACCATGTTGGCGGCAGGAGGCCGCAGGAACTCCATGAGTCTCTGTTTCTTGACCGCATCCGTGCACGTCCATTCGGGCAGTATTTGCACCTCCAGGTCGTGCCTTTCCTCGAACGCCTCTTCTCCTAGTAGCATGGGCCTCACCCCAGAGAATGCTTTTAACTTGCGGTAGGGTTGGACCAGGGCCAACTGACCTATTTTCTCTGTCAGTTGTTGTAAGGCCTCCACGAGTCTTTGAGCTTCCCCTGGACCATGGGCACTGTAGTGGTTTTGTCCGGACCGTCGGCTGCAAGCTTCACTTTGTATAGGGCTCCCTGCGGAAGAGATGGCTGTGGCCACCTGACGCTACTCCACACTTGGGGCAGCTCTAGCGGCCTCTGTTCTGGTGCTGTCTAGTGTAGATAAGTGGACTTCCACCGGGTGGGGCTTCAGGAAGCTGCAGGAACTGTGGGGCATTGTCCACTGGAATATTACAGCGACAATCAACCAGGAGCATACTCCACTGGACATTTGCATCCCATATAGCGTCCACAATATGTGCTTTTGTGAACCCTGGTATCTGTCTCAGTGCCGTTTGCAAGCTGGGCAGGTATACTGGGACTTGACTAATGGCAACCACATGGCGAGGCGATGTGTGGCGTTGTAGGGCCCACTCGTGGACACTGGCGGGACGGTAGAGACATGGTCCCTAATTTGGTCTGACTGCTTTTAGGTTTAGTTTGAGCACCCCAGGTCTGAAATCTCAGCAGCCCTTCCAAATGTAAGGCTTTTTCCCCCCACACTCTTCCCAGCCTCCGCTGTATAAAGTATAAAGAAAATGTTTGTAGGGATATGCTATAAGCCACCAAATATCTGTGAGATTGAGGAGGCTAAAATACTTTTGCAAATGAAGAAGGCCTCAAAACTAGGTCATGTTTGCATAATGGGTGATTTTGATTATCCAGACATAGACTGGGGCAACGAGATTAGCATTGCAACTAAAGGAAACAGGTTTTTGGGTGGTGCTTAAAGACAATTACGTGACCCAAATTATTGAGGAACCAAACAAGAGAGGGTCAATACTGGATTTGGTAATATCAAACAATGTATAAGTAATAACAAATATTCAAGTCCTGGAACATTTGGGTAACAGTGATCATAACATGGTCTCATTTGAAATAAATTATCAAAAACCATATTACTTGGGTTTAACAAAGAGTTTAAACTTTAGAAAGGCAGATGTTAATAAACTGATAACAAATCTACAAGGAATAAATTGGGATGTTGTTTTTGCAGGAAACATTTGGAAGATAAACGGGCAGTCTTTAAAACATTGTTAGAAAAGCACACTTATCAGTGTATACCCTTGGGTAATAAGTATAAAAGAAACAAGTCTCAACCAATGTGGCTAAATAAATAGGTAGGGGAGGAAATGGACAAGAAGAGGAAGGCGTTTAGATTCTCAAAGTCAGAAGGGACGGAGGCATCGTATCAGAATTATAAGGAATGTAACAAAAGCTGCAAAAGGGCAATCAAATTAGCAAAAATGGATTGAAAAAGGATTGCAATAGACAGTAAGATCAACCCTAAAAAGTTCTTCAAGTACCTTAATAATAAAAACATTAGAAAATAAAATATAGGACGCTTTCTGTGTGAAATGGACAAGCATATTATTGGAGGTAAGGGAAAAGCAGAGGTATCAAACAAATTCTTTGCCTCTGTGTTTACCAGGGAAGAATCAATTTCAATAGTAGTGCCGCAAGAGGAAGCAACAACCTCTATATTAACGAACAATTGGTTAACTGAGGAAGAAGTTCATAGCCGGCTTGATAAAAATTAAAGTACATAAGGCACAAGGCCCGGTCGCATACATCCAAGAATTTTTAAGGAGTTCTTAAGAAGCTACTTGGAGGTTTAATACGGGAAAATATTCAGGGAATACCAAATGAAAAACTAAAGTATTAGTAATAGTCAGCATGGATTTTTGAAGGATAGATCATTCCAAGCTAACCTTATTTGTTTCTTTGAGGTGGTAAGTAGGAATTTAGACCAGGGTAATGCAATTGATGTGGTCTACTTAGATTTTGCAAAGGCTTTTGATACGGTTCCACAAAAGAGGTTAATGTACAAAATAAAGCAAATTGGACTCAGTAATAATTTATGCATCTGGATTGAAAACTGGTTGAAGGATAGACAACAGAGGGTTGTCATAAATGGAACTTTCTCAGGTTGGGCTAAAGTTGTAAGTGGAGTACCTCAGGGATCAGTACTGGGACCCCTGCTTTTTAACTTGTTTATTAATAACCTTGAGTTTGGCATACAGAGCAAAGTCTCTATCTTTGCTGATGACACTAAATTGTGTAAGGTAGAAGAATCAGAGCAGGGTGTAATTTCTCTCCAGAAGGACTTGGATAGACGGAAAACATGGGCAGGTAAATGGCAGATGAGGTTTAATACAGATAAATACAGATAAATGTATGGTTATGCATTTGGGAAACATGAAAAATTAGGAGAATACTTGATACAGAAGAATTTAGGAGTGCTTGTAGACAGCAGACATAGCAATAGTGCCCAAAGTCATGCAGTAGCTGCAAAGGCAAACAAGATCTTATCTTGCATTAAACGGGCAATGGATGGAAGGGAAGTAAACATACAGTATTTATGCCCCTTTACAAAGTATTAGTAAGACTACACCTTGAATATGGAGAACAATTTGGGGCACCACTCCTTAGAAAATACATTATGGTTCTAGAGAGAGTGCAGAGAAGAGCCACCAAACTAATAAAGGGGATGGACAATCTAACTTATGAGGTGAGGCTAGCTAAATTAGATTTATTTACATTATAAAAGAAGCGTCTAAGAGGGGATATGATAGCTATATACAAATATATTCGGGTACAATACAAGGAGCTTTCAAAAGAACTATTCATCCCAAAGACAGTACAAAGGACTCGGGCCATCCCTTAAGGCTGGAGGAAATGAGATTTCACCAGCAACAAAGGAAAGGGTTCTTTACAGTAAGGGCAGTTAAAATGTGGGATTCATTACCCATGGAGACTATGATGGCAGATACAATAGATTTGTTAAAAAAAAAAATGTTGGACATCTTTTTAGAAAGGAAAGGTATACAGGGATATACCAAATAAGTATCCATGGGAAGGATGTTGATCCAGGGATTAATCCGATTGCCAATTCCTGGAGTCAGGAAGGAATTTATTTTTCCCCTTATGAGATATCATTGGATGATATGTCACTGGGGTTTTTTGTTTGCCTTCCTCTGGAGCAATAAGTAAGTATAGATATAGGATAAAGTATCTGTTGTCTAAATTTAGCAGAGGTTGAACTTGATGGACCTACGTCTTTTTTCAACCTCATCTACTTTGTAAGTATGTAACAGCTACTGTGGCTCATAAACCTTCTTAGGCCGTGATTATACCCAAAGTGACGGAGCGTGCAACACTGCGCGCCGCCAAAACAAATATCAGTTTTCCAATGAGCTCACACTAAGTTTAAGTGACCACGCATGCGATCGAGGCCAAGCGCGGGAATTTAGAGCCGATCTGTAAAACTGATTTGCAGGTGAGACGGCCGCATCACCAGAGCGGTTCAGCAAATGAGGGCGAACCGCCCGTGTGACGTCATGGCCACGCCTCCGACACACCTCCCTGTCGCCTGCCGATCCTTCCTGCCTGCAGTGCAGGTTACGGGCGTGCTCATCGCCCTGAGAGAGCGCGCCTGCGCCAGGCCGCTGGTATAATCCAGGTCTTATGTTTAACTAGAGCATTTCACTTGTCTCCCTTCCCTTCCCCCCCTCCCTTCTTACCCTTTTCTCTCCCCCCTCTCTCTTCCTCTATTCTTTTTCACCCCTTTCAAGTAATAAAGCACTCACAGACTTTGAAGGTAGCTGCCTCCCGATTGGAGGTCCAGAAGTATTTAAATGTTCTAAAGTTAAGATGGAGTTTATGTTGGCTTTATTGAAACATCTTAAGACCTTATGTCCAAAATATATATATTTAAATATCAAAAAAGATAGTTCTATAGTTCGGATGTAATCTATGAACATTGTTCTTCCTGTTTCAAAGTCTTGATGTGATACCACAAAAAACAATAAAAACGTTTGAAATAACTAGAGCATTTTACGTATTGAGTTTCTTTTCTTGCATTACTGTACGTCATTATTATATTCAGGCTGCATGATTCTTCCTATACAGCTGCGGAAAATACAGGATGAGGGAGAAAGGTACAACGAAGTATGTCACTATTATTTTGACTGTATGTATTAGGATGGTAGCAAATACTATACTTTGTAACTATCCTCAGCTATTAACTAAATGTAACACCAACCCTTAACCTCCTTTACTAAAGTCATACCCAACTTTAAACTCTAAAATAAATGTCATGGCTATAATATATATATATATATATATAATATATGCCATTACATCTGTCGAGAAAATGTCCTATAATGTTGTGTGTCGCGTTACATCTGTAAATAGTCATATATTATGTAATAATACAAATAATGCTAGACACAAATGTTAGGTTAAAAAAGTTTATTTGACTGTTGCTTCACAGCATTTAGTATGGTCTTATTCAAGACGGGAAGATTTTCAAGCAGAACAACAGAGACGCCATATTGTCTGTAGTCACACTAACTGCATAGCACCTAAATAGTTAATAGCAGAGATAATGTAATTAAGGCAGACTTCATTATCTGTAGGCCGAGAAAGTACAAGATCATACTGGACAAAGGGGCGTTAGAAATATAATGAGGCGTATTTGTTATCTACAAGAACAGGTTATGGGAAGGCTAAGAAGAAGGCAGCGCTGTCTTTATCTATAGGGAGGATGCTGAAAATGTAAGGAGTACAGGCGGTAACAAACATACCGATAAAGCTGGGGAAAGACTGTTCTAATTGGGGCAGACCCATATTTGGGTAGCTCCGGACTTCCGGGAGTGAGGTATAAAGATTTTATCTACTGTATGTGTATTGAGATCAGAATTGCTGAATGCTTAAAAGTGATACCAACAGAAGATGTAGCTCTCCGCTCATAACCAAGAATCCCTATAAAGACCTATTTGATGCAAGTGGAAAGGACACTCTGCTGGACTGGCTGACAGTAGGCATGGTCACTGCTGAGGAAAGTCTGAACACTTCTATGGCCTGCTGCATCATGGTGACCATCTCTTTAGTGACATTTTGTATGGCCTCAATTCTGTGCTGCCATAGCTTCCTGATGCTGTCTGCATTGATCCATAATTTGCAGAGCTAAGTACCTCATATGTTGGTGATGCAAAGATACCTGGTCCCGCTGGTATTGGAGAATTTGGGACTCGACATGATCACAGCAAGAGAAGTCAGAGGGGCCACAGGTGCTGAGGAAGGTCCAGCATCAGATGGAGCATCCACTGCTGTGAGGTTGAGGATGACAAACTCATCGCTTTCAGTTGCCTGAGAAGTGTCCATCTCTGAACCCTCACTCTCTGACACTTGCGGCTTTATGTGAGATAGCCCTATGTGGAAAAGGGGGGGAAATTACCATTCATTATTTCCAATACAAAATAATGTAAAAATGACGTTTAACAATTTTTTCTGAAAATTAGGCCTAGATACATACTGTAAGTGTGCTAACCTTTAATACACCTTTACTGCCATTCATATGTATGGGAGTAAAAGCTTGCTGAGGCTTATGACATTTTATTGCATGTGTGTCTGAATATAGTATGACTTTGTATAGCAAAAAGTGGTACATTTTAAAGTACTGTTATGGAGTACCTTGATTCATGCAGTGGCTCCATAGGACATTAGTAAGACAACATTGATTATTCTATTTATTTGAATATTACTTACCAGCTTTCTCTTCCTGCAGGTTAGTATCAACCATGCTGACAGGCAGTCCTACTACTTGTGTTGGAGAGATGAACTCTATCATTTGCTGCTCATAGGCCGTGAGGTGGTCGGCTGGTGGTCCCTCTCCTGTCGTCATGGCTGACCTGGCGTGGTCGGCAGATTCTTCTTAAAAGTTTCTCTTGCTGTCAGCACCACCGCTTCTTAAGCATGTAAATGGTCCTATCCGCATGTCCCAGAGAATTTATGGAGGTAAGCATATTCCTCCAGTAGGTAAAATAATAGGTGTGTACTCAGCGCTGGTGCAATGACAATAATGGATATTAAAAACCTTTGATAAAGAGTCCAATAGGTAGTCCTGGAGCTGCCTTTAAAAGATATTTCTGGTATCTTCTACCCAGAGATGGAGTGAAGGCTGGAAAAAAATCTTTTTCTGGCGCTGAGGTGTGGTAGAGATGAGTGGATTTATGATTTCTTCTGATGAACAATGACCTCAGGAAAGGGAGAAAGAAAAAGACAAGACATGCAGGGGACCTGCAATAGTGTATTACCCAAGGGATAACCGGAAGTATACAAAGAAGGAGCAATTTATTATTAAAATACCTTGGTTAAAAACCATGGATGACAATTAATAAACATATAATAAACATTCATTGATATTAATAAAATAATTAATGAACTGGTGCCTAGGCACTATCCACACTGTAATGGTTAGGAACAATGTCCAGCAGTCCTGTTCTTTGCTCCGCCTGATCTAAAATTGGAAACCTACTCACCACAGGTGATCGGGTGTATTCCAGGAAGCAGCGCTCACAGGAACACAGAAACAGATCCCCGGCAGCAGATGCGGACATATTACAAGGCGGACGGCGACATCAGAGGCCAAGACCACCAGCACCAAGTGCTTATACATTGCTTTTATACTACTTACCTGTGGTGAGTAGGTTTCCAATTTTAGATCAGGCGGAGCAAAGAACAGGACTGCTGGACATTGTTCCTAACCATTACAGTGTGGATAGTGCCTAGGCACCAGTTCATTAATTATTTTATTAATATCAATGAATGTTTATTATATGTTTATTAATTGTCATCCATGGTTTTTAACCAAGGTATTTTAATAATAAATTGCTCCTTCTTTGTATACTTCCGGTTATCCCTTGGGTAATACACTATTGCAGGTCCCCTGCATGTCTTGTCTTTTTCTTTCTCCCTTTCCTGAGGTCATTGTTCATCAGAAGAAATCATAAATCCACTCATCTCTACCACACCTCAGCGCCAGAAAAAGATTTTTTTCAAGCATATTCCTCCAGCTGCGTTGCTGTTCTATGACACAGCTCACCAAAATGCTTGGGATAGTTGTCCCCAATCAAATTTATACACAGCTCTTGATCGTCCTCTGTGAAGCTTTGCATCCTTAGCGGCTGTGCAGAAGGACCAGATGCCTCATCCTGATACATGATGAGGGCTTTTCTCTGAATGCTGATATGTACTCTGAGTAACGAATGAGAAATGTGTACTTTATTTTTTTTTATTTGCAATTGTTTTCTGGCGTAATGTCCATTCGGGATCAACATGTTCTGTTTTTGTAATGTGACAAAGTGATAGTGCAAAATAGGAGCTGAAACAATACTAGTGTTCACCGATCTATAAGTGAATAATTAATAGAGTGCATAAAATCTTTATGATATCTCCCATGAATGTATATAAATTACTAGTAATAGTGAAAAAACATATATGAATGGTTGTAACCCCTGCTCAAACCCTCTGGAAGGGACTGTCTTCACTGGTCCCAGATGATCGATATATGTTCTCACAACCCAGGGGGAGCATGTAGGAAAAAACAACAAAAAACAGAAAACTAAGTGCAGACTGTAAACTTCAGTATGGCAGTTTGTGAGGAGACTTGGCTCTTGTGTAAAGCCTACTCACAGGATGGCAGATAGGTAAGGGCAAAAGCTGGATCTGGTGAATCTGTGCTGTCGTCTGACTATAAACAGGATGGCTCTCACACATGTGCATCAGGTAGACAGGAACATGAAAGGATAAGAAGAAATCTCCATGGTGCAGATCAACTGTTTTTGTAATGGACACGAGCAATATAATAGCCATTACGCATGTGTGACAGTAAGGTTAAACATGTATCTATGTTAGTGGAAAACCTCTTGTGGCGTTGAGGATAGAAGCAGCCTAAAATGTTACAAATGGACTGTTGAAATTGTCCCGTGTCCTGAAATATGTACCTCAAGAGAAGGGAGACAAAAATGTGGAAAAACACTACAATAGTGCATTAACCAAATAACATCAACATCAACAATATGTTTGGACTGAGCAATTTAATACTCCAAATTGGAGAGATAAAAATGTGTACAACTGTATATCAATTGATTGCTAGGGCACTCCAATAAAACTTTGCTTTGCCGATGGGAAAAATTGGAATCCTACTCACCAAAGGTGACTAGGACATACGCCGTTTGATTATTGGTCTTTAGCTCGATAAACCGCTCGCAGTTGGGTACATCACGCCAGTAACCTCAAGGAGATCCGCCTTCCGTGCTCAAAGCGCAATGCTTCCAGAGTTTCACCGATCGGCTCCTCTGCTGACGTCACCACTGGTATTCACTGCTACGGTGTCCTTGCTACGCCACGTATAATAATCAAAAGGCGTATGTCCTAGTCACCTTTGTACACATTAGGCTACTTCTATCCTCAGCGCCACAAGAGGTTTTCCACTCTCATATCCATCACTGGTTGTGAGAAAACCAGAGTAACTTTTTGGGCAGCTTATAGGACTCTTTTTGGACTTAAGTACACAGGTTTAATTTATATTGTCACTTATTGTTATATTTATTTAAGGTGTCACTCGAGCGCTATTTCGCACGTATTTTTCACTTGTAATGTATCTATGTTAATATACGTTAATGCATATGTAGCCCTGGGTAGTTTGGGGGCTATAGTTCTATCCTCCTCCTGGCGATTATAATTGGCAAGGGCAGGTTTGCCATGAGCAATCATGGGTTTTCCCCATACATGCAGTGCAGTGAGTCAGTGAAGGTAGTGTCATCAGGCCTTGTGTCCAATTAGAGACACAGGGGTGGTGCTTACTGGAGCTACTTACTGTATAGCACTTCCTGATTTAGTCAGTCTGTCCCTACCGTGAGAGGGGTAAGGTTACCCATACCAAGCTGTCAGGGCTCTGGCAGGCTTGAGGCCTCCCTCCGGGGAGCGTGGGGTTAACCAATACCTCCTATCCCACCAAGGCATAGGGGAAGAGCAAGAACCACTCTTGGTGCCCTTGGCTGGGAGTGAGTTCATGGACATCCTAAGGGTGGGCACCCTAAGAAGAACTGCTGTGATTGTGACTGCTGAATCCAGGAACCAAATAAAGCATCCTGACCTTTTATAAATGACCTCCTGCCTGAGACTGAAGTATATTGGGAGGAGGGAGATGTGTTCTTTTGCAGATACTTCACCCCATACAGCTGGGGGCTGCACAAGATGGAGGCGCTGCACCTGTGAGTAGAATTTGGGCAAGTCCCAAGAAGCCTGTCCTGTTCGTCCCCTATACCATCATGCGGGAGACCCAGGGACCCCTGTTATCAGCAGGTATACACCACACAAAGCCATGTAACCAGATCAGTATTTCCCCTAGGAGACCCTATGTGAGATTGGGGGGGAGGGGGGAACAGGGTTACACATATATCAGCGCCAACATGTATAATGCACCTGCGCTACTGCATGTTAATGGACTGTTTAGTCTATGCTAACAAGAGACCTAACAGACATTGCAATCGCCACCCATGTGTTCATTCCAGACTGGCACACAAGAAGGCATCGTCAGTAAAATATTACCATGACGTGCTAAGCAGCTGAATACTTTATACAGTGATCCCCCTAATTAGGCACGTGCATAAAAAGCTTCAGGGCCTTTTGTTCTACTCTGACATTAAGTTTCTGGGGGCAACTGTGCTCTTAGTACAGATGAGCAGCGGTGATATGCGAGTGTGAATGTCTGAGAAACAGAAAAGGGGAGATGGCCCCTGCTTAGCCTTTAAATACAGTGGGGGTGCAAATAGGGATAAAGTACTGTATATGAACATTGCAGAAAGAGAGAAGATCCCATAAACATTGCACTCAACCTGCATTTGTAACTGGAAATATGAATAACCCTCAAAGAGACAGAAATCTATCTCCACAGATTTTAAATAAATGTTTAATGATTATACAGACACAAAAGAAAATTCAATGTAAAACCTCTCATTCGTAGCACTTTCAGTGATCTCTCTGATGTTTGCTGCTCTAGTTTTTATCTTGTGTAAGAATTGTTTTCTTTTGGAACTCAGGAGAAAGGAGTTTGCTAACGAGATAACCGCCCCGAGCGAAGAAACAAAAATATACTTAGCTGATTGCATGAAATGTAATACTGGCAGGAAATAAAGATATAAATATAAAGCTGTTAGACTTACTTGCAAGTAGCCCAACTCCCGCTGCCAGGGATCCAACCCATGCAGTCTTTCCTTTTCCTTCATCGAAAACATCCAACCATTCCACGTACAGAACTCCCACAGCCAACGGAGATCCGTAGCACAGGAACTGGATGAAGAAGGAGACCGTGACGATCACCCAGCCCCATCCTCCGTTTGGTGGTCTTTGATACGTCATTTTATCTTCTTAGCTTGGTCTAACAATGGCTCTGTACAGAAATAAGTAAAAACACACAGGGGAAAGCGACATTTAATGCAAAAACTACTGCATAAAACAATCAATATAACGATGCACTCTTTAAGTTACTGTGTCTATGTATGTATGCATATCCATATTTACATAGCGCCATTAATGTATATAGTGCTTCACAGCAGTAAAACAAGTGTCATAATAATATAAAATAACACACAATACAAATATGTGAAAAAATATAAAAAAATATATAGTGCAGATGGTATTTCACTGCTTTAAACAATGTGTAACATAAGAAATGAACTCACAAAAATCGTATAAAATCACTGCATGTCAGAGATCCTTCTCTCTCTGACTGGAGCCCTTTGTGTAACTGGAGTCTGTATCCTCTCAGTGAAGTGGATGATATGAAAAATAAAGAAAGCCACAAATAGTGCAAATAGTATGAACTATACAAATGTATTTGTGCACAGGTAATCAGGAAACTCACATTTTCCAATATAAAGTTGTGTGGTGGAGAGAACCGCCGATAGAAGCAGGCTGCTGTTCGGTGCTTCACTTTCCCCTCTCAGTGTAGTTCAATGCCAGTCATTGACTGGCATTGAACTACACTGAGAGGGGAAAGTGAAGCACCGAACAGCAGCCTGCTTCTATCGGCGGTTCTCTCCACCACACAACTTTATATTGGAAAATGTGAGTTTCCTGATTACCTGTGCACAAATACATTTGTATAGTTCATACTATTTGCACTATTTGTGGCTTTCTTTATTTTTCATATCATCCACTTCACTGAGAGGATACAGACTCCAGTTACACAAAGGGCTCCAGTCAGAGAGAGAAGGATCTCTGACATGCAGTGATTTTATACGATTTTTGTGAGTTCATTTCTTATGTTACACATTGTTTAAAGCAGTGAAATACCATCTGCACTATATATTTTTTTATATTTTTTCACATATCACGAGATCCAGCGCTCCTCCTCAACCCCAAGGAAAGAATACTTCACATCCTGGGATTAGGAACGATCCCACCAGAGGAAGTTGAGCTGCTGCTGTACACTGTTTTTTATTTTACTTAACACTATATGGTGATAGGTTTATTGAGTGTACTTAAGGTGTGTCACTTATCACACTGATTACTATATTGTTTAGGAAGCGCCCAGTCCATCCACTCCCCCCACTCCCCCACCCACTGTTACAATACAAATATGCCATAATCACAATAAGTGCTTCAGACATATAAATAAAATGAGAAAAAGGAGTCCCTGCCCGAAGAGCTTACAATCTAAGTGGTAAGTAGGACGAATGTACAGAGACAGTAGGAAGGTGTTATGGTAAGTGCGTCGCAAGGGGCCAAGGTCAATGTATGAAGAGTATAGTATCAGTAAGAGGTAAGTAGGAATTTAGACCAGGGTAATGCAGTTGATGTGGTCTGCTTAGATTTTGCAAAGGCTTTTGATACGTTCCAAACAAGAGATTAGAGTACAAAATAAAGCAAATTGGACTCAGTAAAAATATTTGCACCTGGATTGAAAACTGGTTGAAGGACAGACAACAGAGAGTTTTCATAAATCAAACTTTTTCAGGTTGGGCTCAAGTTGAGTGGAGTACCTCAGGGATCGGTACTGGGACCCCTGCTTTTTAACTTGCTAAGCGATCAGGTATCGTAATGGAATGCAAGATGCATAGGGGTATATATATATATATATATGGAAAACAGAAATATACAATAAGCGCAATCACACAAAGAATTATAAATGATAACGGTATCCTGCATAAGGACCCAATGTTACAGCAGATTTTACCATCTAAACCGGAAATTATCTTCACTAGGGCAGCAAATCTTAAACAAAGACTAGCCCCTAGTTGTTTAAAAAGGGACAATCTAAAACCAGTCACAATAACCACAGGGTTTTATAAATGTCAAATGTGCAAAGGTTGCAAACTTCATCCAAACTCTCAGAAGAGCTTTAAAACGGTAAAGTCAGAAGTCACACATGATACATATGACATAAAAGATATGATTGACTGTAACTCAAGCTCTGTAGTATATTTGTTGCAATGTCCTTGCAACAAACAATACATTGGGAGAACTACACGAAAACTCAAAATCCGCATAGCTGAACATGTAAGAAATATAGAAAAAGGCCTGCAACAACATAGTGTGTCAAAACATTTCAGAGACTTTCATGGTCAGGACCCTAAGGGTCTGAAATTTGTAGGCATTGAAAAAATCAGACCTAGTTGGAGAGGAGGGAATCCTGTGATTAAAATATCTAGACAGGAAACATACTGGATCTATGCCCTCAAAACGCTTACACCACTAGGTCTGAATATTGACATAGACCTAGGATCCTTTTTAAGAGATTAAGTTATATCTATGTCTATTTAACAACTTACATTGAGTTCATGAATACAATCTATGTGAAGAAAGTAGTTCGGAATACGATAGAAATAACTTCCTCCGGGCGCATGCGCGGTGGCGGGAAGAATGGACGCTTGAATTCAGTGCTCCGCTTCCACCGGCACAAATAAATAATTAATCCACAGCAGCTCCGTAACCCCGCGACTTTCAAATACAGCAATTCATCCATAAACACCCAGTGATGGCATCGGGCCGAACATCCCGCAATAAAAGTCAGCCGGTGTCCACATTTTTCAGAAAAAAGACAGACCCCCCCCCAGACAACCCCACGAGCCCAAGGCAGCCCACTAACATGGACTCAGCAGCGGACCCCCTCACTGATGAGGCAGGGGACGAGGATATAGTCCGAAGGAAAGACCTCAAAGCTTTTTGCTCCCAGATGAAGCAGTTCTTTCAGACTGAATTATGGGCAATGAGAAAAGACTTAGACGCTATAGGGGAACGCACTGCCGCCATTGAAAATAAATCTGAAGACATATCAGCTGCCTTAACCCTCACACAAAATGAAGTATCCAGCCTGCGGGAGAAAGTCAGAGCCCTAGAGGAGAAGGCTGAGGACACAGAAAACCGCGATAGGCGCAGCAACATTCGAGTGAGGGGGGTCCCAGAAGAGGTTACTGACCCAGAGGAATTTACTGCAAAATGGCTGGAGCACTTATTCCCTGAGAAATCCGACAGAGAGCTGGCAATAGACAGATGCCATAGAGCTCTCAGGGGGAGACCACAGAAAGGAGACCCCCCCAGGGATATTGTGATCCGCCTGCATCACTACCGATTAAAAGAGGAAATATGTAGGATTGCCAGAGAAGCTAAAATCCTGGAATTTGATAATATAACCTTCCAGGTATATCAAGACCTGGCCCCCGCAACCCTTATGAGGAGAAGATCCTTTACTCACATAACAAAAACACTCCGGGACCACAATATCAGATATAGATGGCTATTCCCTTGTGCTATCATGGTCCTACGAAACGGGGTAGCCCACACTCTGAAATCTCCGGAAGAGGGTGCAAGATTCCTGGTTAAAGTTGGGGTAAAGGAGATGCCCCCCAGCCCCTCACACAGAGTCCCACGTCCTACACCTATCCCCAATGCTGATCAGGCTGGAACCTCTGCACTATCACCAGCAGCGTCGGGCTCTGGCAGAGATTCTGCATAAAATACCCTGCCTATTCTAAAGAATTCCTATTTTGGTGCCCAGTCCCAACACCCATTGAACTAAAATCCAACGGATATGCCCCGCTTTCTAGCTCTCCCCCGGGCTATGGACTCACCTTCAATGGCGACACTGAAGATCCACGGAGTAGACCCACCTGCGACTTTAACAGAACGGCCATCTTCTACAGCTCCTGCCTCCCCGATGGCCGCGGGAACACTGACGGAGTTCGCGCCTTTCATTGATGACGAGGTCCGGTGACGTCACAACATCGCGAGATCACGGCTGACGGCGGATCAAGAAGCACGCAGCCCTATGGGAGATGACGGAACGTCGACCAGGCCCTCACGATAGCTGTCCAAGGCGATGCCGGCCTGAACTGGCACTACCCGGGCAAAAACTCCATGACGATGTAGAAGGTCGCACACAGACCGAAAAGCAGAAGTGGCCTGTCATATGGCGGCAGGGCTCCAAATACAGTTCCCTTTACACGAAACCACCAATGACTTAAAATAAAATGCTCTTTATAAAAACACATGCAAACTTAACATTAAAGCGAGAGGGGGAGAAGAAGAACAAGTGGGGAAGAGATAGAGAGGAAGACGAGGCCGAAGAAAAGAGGAGTAAGGGAAAAAAGAGAAGGAGATAGAGGATAAGGAGAGGGGGAAAGAGAGAAAGAAAGGGGAAAGAAAAGAGAAGAAAACAGGAAGGAGAATAAGTAAGAGAAAAATATACAGAAGGCAAACAGAGAATTAAGAAAGAAAAGAGAGAGAGGAGGGGGTGATAGAGGAAGGGGGGATAAAGGAGAAGGAGGAGGGGATAGAGGGGAGGAAGGTGGAGAAGGTAGTGGGAGATATAAGAAATTGAAGGAGGAGTATTGGGAATGGTGAGTAATGAAGAAGAGATATGAAAGAGAAGCGAGGTTGATGAGGAAGATTGGGAGAGGTGGGCACTTGAGAATAAGGGATATAGGACTCAGATAATACATAATGAGCTGGAGGTGCTTACCTCCAGTTTGGGAAAGATGGGTTCATAAAGACAAAGTGGCACATACAGCTCTATTTCAATTCCAATTAACATTATGCAAACCACGGTTATTTTTATATGTTTTATTTTTTATATTTTTATATGTTATGTGTTATATGTATATATATGTGTATATATATGTTATGTATATATATATATGTATGTATGTTATATATATATATGTTATATACTTTATATGGTATATGTTATATATTCTTATATGTTATATGTTACAAAGTTAATGTTTAAGCTGGGAACTTAGCACTAAAATACGGGGGAAACTAGTTTATAATAAATAAAAAAAAAAAAAAAAAAGTTATCACTAGCGGAATAAGATGTAAAATACGTTATATTTATGGATTAAAACATATCTCTATGTATCATTGTGCCGGTGGGGGCTCCCACTAACGCCGGACATGCGTACTATTGTACAGCTCCAAATGCTCCGGAGCTGTACTCAAGTCCCAGGGAGGTCAGTCCCCACTATGGGGAACCGACCCCAAGTAATTGGGGAGCTAACTGACCTACCCTCTGGGCACAAGAGCCGAACTCGGGGGCTCCCGAGGCGAGCTCTTGCTCTATTTGATTTTTTATATTGTATTCTCTTTTTTCTCTGTTTTAATTTGTTTTTCTTATTTTGTTCCTCATGTGACTTTCCCTGTTCAGTAAACCCACCCCCTCCTCACCCTTCTCCCCGACCCCTCCCAACCCCTAGGAGACGAGAGACTGATCATGGTCGAGGTAAGAATCCCAATAGAGGCAATATGGATGTAGAAGCACAAATGAAAACTCTTAGACACACCAGGATGGGTGAGTACATACATATATCACAGAGAGCCAATACTCAGGGTATGTAATATGGCACTAACAATATTCTCGCACAATGTTAAAGGCTTTAATAGCCCAATCAAAAGGCGGATAGCTTTCGCTGACTACAAGAGAAAAAAAGCAGACATACTGTTATTGCAAGAAACACACTTTAGCAACACAAACACACCCAAATTCCTGGACAAGGGTTTTTCTCATTTCTATACATCCTCAGCCCCAATTAAAAAACGAGGAGTTGCCATCCTTTTCAACAATAATACCCCATTTGTGGCCCAGAAAGTTAAAAAAGATAAAGACGGCAGATTCCTCATATTAATTGGAACAATATACGAACAATGGATTACAATAGCTACCATATACGCCCCATGCATACAGGACGCAACGTTCTTTAGCAAATTCTTTCAAACCCTTCAAGCAATAGCAAAGGGATGCGTCATACTGGCAGGGGATTTCAACATGACAATACATCCGGGCCTCGATAGATCAGGAGGAGGGCAGTCAGATAACAAGAAAACAAGGGCATCCCTGATCCAAGGTTGCAAAAACAACCAGTTGGCAGATATATGGCGGGAGATGCATCCAATAGACAAGGACTATACGTTCTTTTCCCATCCACACCACACATATAGCAGAATCGATTACTTCCTGGTTTCATGTCGAATGGTTCCAATGGTCTCCCATACGGCGATTCATGATATTTCATGGTCGGACCATGCACTAATCGAGCTAAGGTGCAAAGATATTCGGCTCAGCCGACCGGGGGCGAACTGGAAACTTAATGAATCCATCCTTAAGATCCCTGAAACATGCTCAACAATCGGGAACGAAATAGAGCATTTCTTCCGTATCAACACAGGCTCCGTGGAATCCCATACTGTACTATGGGAGGCTCACAAAGCTACACTACGTGGCGTTATAATTAGTATCACAGCAAGGCGGAAAAGAGAAAGAGAGGCCAAAATCATTGCTTTACAATCCAAACTACACACCCTAACATCCAAACATAAAGCTAACCCCGATATACAACTACTACAGGCAATCAAGGACATTAAGATAGAATTGAATATGCTATTAACCTCCAAAGCCGATAACTCACTGAGTTGGTCCAAGAGGAAGTTTTATGAAAAGGCTAATAGACCGGATACGATGCTAGCCCGAGCGCTACAAAACAGGCAATCTAAGTTTAACATCCAAGCTATACGCTTAAAATCCAATAATTGTACGGCCAACCCACAAAAAATAGTAGAAGAATTTGGAGAATTCTATAGATCCCTTTATGATGGGAAAAAAGTGGCACATAATCAATATACGAGCACAGCCTTAAGAGATTTCTTAGCTACCTCGAACATAGGTAGATTAACAGAGTGCGACCGACAAGCCCTGAGTACTGACTTCACATTAGAAGAGGTAGAACAGGCTATTAAAGAACTTAAACCTTCAAAGGCACCTGGACCTGACGGTTTCTCAGGGCTTTATTACAAGAAATATATGAAATATTTAGCCCCAAGGTTGCTCCACATGTTTAATGCAATTTTAGCAGGAGCTCCCATCCCCGGAGATATGCTGCGAGCGTCCATATCATTAATACATAAACCTGGCAAAGACCCGCTGGACTGTAAAAGTTACAGACCGATCTCCCTAATCAACACAGATATTAAGTTGTATGCTAAATTATTGGCCAACAGATTAGGTCTTATCCTACCCAGACTTATACACCCAGATCAGGTCGGGTTTATCGCAGGGAGACAAGCAGCGGACAACACCCGACGTATTATTGATCTGATAGAATTGGCTAATAAAAATAACACCCAAAGCATGTTGTTAAGTCTGGACGCTGAAAAAGCATTTGATAGGATAGACTGGCCATACCTACAAGAAACGCTCGCAGCATTTGGCTTCGGAGATCAGATGAGTAGGGCGATCATGTCGTTATACTCAAACCCAACAGCTAGGGTGATACACCAGGGCTTCCCGTCACCTTCATTTGAAATCAAAAGTGGCACCCGGCAAGGATGCCCGTTATCTCCCCTTCTATTCGCCCTGTGTATCGAACCACTAGCTGCTAAAATACGAGCTAATCCGGATATCGCAGGGTTAAACGCTTACTCACAATCACATAAAGCGGCCCTATATGCAGACGATATCCTATTAATCATAACAAAACCCCTTACCACATTACCCAACCTATTTGACCTCCTGAGCAGATTCTCAAAGATATCTGGATTTAAAATTAACCAATCTAAATCGGAAGCACTCAACATTAATCTCCCCAGTCACACGGAAAAGCTGTTGAGGTTAAACTTCCAGTTCAGCTGGCAACAGAAACATATAAAATATTTAGGAATCCACATCACCAGAGGGGCCAACCTCATATACAGTGCAAATTATCCCCATCTAATTCGGACTCTTAAAAAAGATCTATACAGATGGTCCTCTAAGAGGATATCATGGATCGGTAGGATACATAGTGTCAAGATGAACCTACTGCCACGTATCCTATACCTCTTTCAGACACTTCCTGTGCCACTTAAAATAACAGATATACTCTCGCTCCAAACAGAAATCTATAAATTTATCTGGGGTAGGAAAAAACCGAGAGTTAATCGCTCCAATATGAAAAGACCTGTTGCTGCCGGCGGTTTGGCGGTACCCTGTTTATTAACATACTATAAAGCGGCCCAATTAAGCCAAATTGTTCAATGGCACTCTAACCCCCAATTGAAACGATGGGTAGAGTTGGAAAACGCTGCATGTTCTCCAAAGGAACTTAGCGACCTGATTTGGTTACCAAAATTAGCGTTTAACCACAGAGAGATGCCGCTCACCTCAATGACCAACTCTTTATCGATTTGGGAGGCGACAAAATTTAAGAACACTCTGACATCAAAGTACTCAATGATGTCCCCCCTTTGGTATAACCCAGCGTTCGCACCCGGTATAGCAGGGACTAGTATCCCGATCTGGAAACAAAAAAGCTATTCACGAATAAAAGACCTGGAGGGAGACAACCAGAAAATCAAGACCTTCGATCAATTAAGATTAGAAAACGAAATACCTCACTCTGAATTTTTTAAATACCTCCAGGTCAGAGCATTTTATAACAAATTTGCCCCATATCCCCCTTTGACGAAATTCGAAAAGCTCTGTCGGAATGACACCGACACAAAGGGACTTATATCAACAATTTACGGAGAGGTAATCGGTTCTGCTGACCCCAAACAACAAATCCCTACATATAGGACTAAATGGGAAACAGACCTAGGGGAAACCCTAGAAGATGAGGAATGGAGCGCCATCTATTTGGCCTCCGCCAAAAGCTCCATATGTACCACCCTAAAAGAGAATGCATATAAGGTCCTCATGAGGTGGTACCTCACCCCACTGAATTTATCTAAATATATACAAGGATCCTCCCCACTATGCCCCAAGCAGTGTGGAGGATCAGCAGATTTGTTGCACATGCTGTGGTCTTGCCCAAAATTACTCCCGATCTGGGACGAAATCAGAAATTGGATCCAGAGGGTTTTTGACCTCACAATCCCCCCTGACCCGTGGCTGTTCTTGCTAAACAGACCACTGCCGGGCCTATCAAAAGCAAATTCCAAGCTAATAGCACATTTTGCTCTCGCAACGAGATGCGAGATCGCAGCATTGTGGAAAAGCCCTGATATACCAAACATCCCAAAGATTCGAAATCGCATTTGGTTCATCTGCCAGATGGATAAGTTAACCAGTCTAGTTAACGACACTGGCGACAATTTTCTAAAAGTCTGGACGCCATGGTTGGCACAGACAAATATCCCGGGGATTGAGAGCACCACAATCTGGCATTAATATCAGCAAATGCGTTCTCTTCTGGGGGAGTCAACATAGACAAACAGTTTCACAACTGCCGGAGAAGGAATAAAACTTCTATATGCCCTCAAGACCAATTCTAAGACCGATTCTCCTTTCCTTTCCCCCCCCTCCCTCTCACAACCCCTCCCCACATCCTCCCTCCCCTTCCCTTCAAGAGGTTTTTTTTTTTTTTTTTTTTATATATATATATATATATACATATCTCTATTGTAATTTAACCCTGATTATTATTTTTATTATTGCTCTTACTTTATGATTTGCTTATACACCATTTGGCCGAGTAGGGACCGAAAAGCCATATGATTCTATCATATACACCAATATTCCTGAACGATCTACAATACTATATCTATGTCCAATGTACACAAGTAGCCATTCTAAGTCCATATTTTGTATTGTACAATTTTGTATGCTTTTATCAATAAAACACAAGTTATAAAAAAAAAAGAAATAACTTCCTCCCCTCTATAAGAATACAATGTATCAGTTAAATATCAATATTTTAGAGCAATATTTAGGATGTGGTTTTGCGACCTGTTTTCGAATATAGTACAATTTGTGACAAGTGCTCATTTAAAGATTTATTCACCCACCCCTCCCTTTATACAGAAGCCCGATCCCTTCTATTGATTATGACATGCAATAAGGGTATTTTGCTTATTAATACTGGATAGTCTATAGCCTTATATGGATAATTGTCCTAATACAATACTTAAAATTATGTTAACCTATGTCTTTGAAATATACAATGATTGTGTTTCTGTGTAAATCAAATATAGCGTGCATGTTTATATTAAGTCACCCTGATGTATTCCACAAGAATGAATTTGTGTCTCTAACTATTTAATCACAATGCTAATGGGCGAACAGTAATTGAAAGTACTTGGTTTAAAGCAATTGGAAAATAGAAACAATCCCCCTAAGAGTACATAATTTCAAAATGTAAGGGAGTATACTCAATTTATAACGACTCCAATGAATTAGAGATATTGTATTGTCCACTTAGTTTTTAGTGTGGGTAAGAATTATACCACTACACTCTAATAGTAATTACATACCCACCCCATTTGAGGAACATCTAATTAGTCACTACACTTTAGAGTCTATCCAAATTGAGGGACTGCAGTGGTTATTAACACAGGTTAATTATCAATTGCTTTCTAGAAGCTAGGAATCAAATTAGAGGCTGATTTCTAATTAAGTTGTTTACCCCTTAATGATATAGATCTCTATATATGTTTTATGATTTATTAAGTGGTATTAGAATTAATGGTCTTGAACTGTTTGAATCAACATAAATATAATTCCTAATAGAGGACCTTTGAATGCATATTACAACTATCAAGTATAATTAGGTGGTTGAGATATATGTGAATCGTGCAATTCTTCAATTAACTGGGCAGCCAGTCATGTGATGGAGGAGGGTATTTATACCCAGGATTAGGGACAGATAGTGAGATCAGCCCCTTACAAAGCTGAAAGGAGAAACGCGTAGGGCGTGGTTTTTAGACAACTGAGAGTGAACACAGGACATCTGGGAGTACAGACAGCAGTTTATAGCTGTTTGGCAGTGATTTGTACCGGTATACTTCCACGGTACATGTTTCTAACAAGGAGGATTGGGACGTAGATCCACACAGTGAGCCGGGGGATTTGGACGCAAATCTCGCGAGACGTAGTGACGTCACCACGCCATCACGTGCTGCCGGACGGCCACGGAGGAGGCAAGCAGTCAGAGGAGCGGGGAAGTCCGCAGACGATCGGGACTGACACTAATAGAAGGGGAATCAATACTCTGTACCCTTGAAGGAGCGTGAGTACCACTGGCACATCAGGTGCAGTTTAAGAGACGCCCGGCCCCCTACGACGGGTCTCAAAACACCGGAGCTAATACCCTGCCCTTAAAGGCTTTGGACAGTATTTGGAGTGCACTGCAAAAGTGTCTCTCTACCTCTGGCAGCCGGCCATAACATCATAAGTGGTTACTAGGACATTGTATAGGGAACCTACATAGACTGTTTATAGATCCACGGATACCCACCCTTGATGAGTGTGAGATGCTCTAAATTCTCAAAAGTTTTTATGATAACTCACAAAGTGTGAGTATTTTACCTATTGTCATTTTTATTAATTTTACAATAACCTGTGTTACACTATGTGTGTGTCCCACATCTCTTCCTACATGTGACACTACGCACGAGGATACGCTTCCTGCGGATGAGATGCTGCTGGATGTTCCAGATTCTTCATAATTGTTCCAGATCCCAGAGTGGATACAAGGCCTGATTATATCTTACACACTGTAAGTGCATATCTTACCCTCTGGCGGTGAAATTGTTAGAACGTATTACCCTATGTTTGTTTTTCTTGTCTCCACTTGCGCCTAGGTCATTCTTGTTGGGGTATATATATATATATATCTATAATATATATATACAGTTAGGTCCGGAAATAATTGGACACTGACACAATTTTCATAATTTTGGCTCTGTACGCCACCACAATGGATTTGAAATGACACAACCGAGATGCAATAGAAGTGCAGACTTTCAGCTTTAATTCAAGGGGTTGAACAAAAATATCATATAAAACATTTAGGAATTGCAACCATTTTCATACACAGTCCCCTTATTTCAGGGGGTCAAATGTAATTGGACAAATTAACACAATCATAAATAACATGTTAATTTTTAATACTTTGTTGAGAATCTTTTGCAGGCAATGTCTGCTTGAAGTCTTGAACGCATGGACATCACGAAATGCTGGGTTTCCTCCTTTGTGATGCTTTGCCAGGCCTTTACTGCAGCTGTCTTCAGTTGTTGTTTGTTCGTGGGTCTTTCTGCCTTAATTTTTGTCTTCAGCAAGTGAAATGCATGCTCGATCGAGTTGAGATCAGGTGATTGACTCAGCCATTGCAGAATATTCCACTTCTTTGCCTTAAAAAACTCCTGGGTTGCTTTCGCAGTATGCTTTGGATCATTGTCCATTTGTAAAGTGAAGCGCTGTCCAATCAACTTCGCTGAATTTGGCTGAATCTGAGCAGACAATATATCCCTATACACTTCAGAATTCATCCGGCTGCTTCTGTCTTCTGTCACATCCTCAATAAACACTAGTTGCCCCGTGCCATTGTAAGCCATGCATGCCCATGCCATCACACTGCCTCCACTGTGTTTTACAGATGATGTGGTATGCTTCAGATCATGAGCCATTCCAAGCCTTCTCCATATTTTTTCTTTCCATCATTCTGGTACAGGTTGATCTTAGTTTCATCTGTCCAAAGAAGGCTGTTCCAGAACTGGGCTGGCTTTTTTAGATATTGTTTGGCAAAGTCTAATCTGGCCTTTCTATTCTTGAGGCTTATGAATGGTTTGCACCTTGTGATGAACCCTCTGTATTTGCTCTCGTAAAGTCTTCTCTTTATGGTAGACATGGATAATGATATGCCTACCTCCTGGAGAGTGTTTTTCACTTGGCTGGATGTTGTGAAGGACATTTTCTTTACCATAGATAGGATCCTACGATCATCCACCACTGTTGTCTTCCATGGACGTCTAGGCCTTTTGGTGTTGCAGAGCTCACCAGTGCGTTCTTTTTTTCTCAGAATGTACCAAACTGTTGATTTGGCCACTCCTAATGTTCCTGCTATCTCTCTGATGGACTTTCTTTTTTTTGCAGCCTAAGGATACCCTGTTTCACTTGCATTGAGAGCTCCTTTGACCGCATGTTGTGGGTTCACAGCAACAGCTTCCAAATACGAATGCCACACCTGGCATCAACTCCAGACCTTTTACCTGCTTAATTGATGATGAAATAACGAAGGAATAGCCCACACCTGTCCATGAAACAGCTTTTGAGTCAATTGTCCAATTACTTTTGGTCCCTTGAAAAAGAGGGCGCTATATATTAAATAGATGTAATTCCTAAACCCTTCCTCCAATTTGAATGTGAATACCCTCAAATTAAAGCTGATAGACTGCACTTTACGTCCATATTCATTATTTAACTGTAACTTGAATTTATTTTGGTACATAGCCAAAATAACAAAGCTTGTATCAGTGTTCAATTATTTCCGGACCTAACTGTATGTATATATATATATATATATATATATATATATATATATATATATATATATATATATATATATATATATATATATGTATGTATGTATGTATGTATGTATGTATGTATGTATGTATGTATGTATGTATGTATGTGTATGTATGTATGTATGTATTGTGACAAACGCCCCTCTTTTGTAGTGCTGACGTCTGTCTGGGTTCTTCCCGACACAGTCTTCTAGGGTTAATTATACAACAAACAGGATCATTCAAAGTATTATGCTGCTTAACTCAGGCTTCTGCCTGCTTTATTTTCATCCAAGTAAGGTACTGCAGCTTTAACATGTGTAGGTTAGAGGTGCTCAGATACTTTCATTCAGCAGTTCACACATTTCAGTGTTACAATATTACCCACACTGTTATTTCAAGAAATAAAACCAAAATCATATAAGCAAATCCTATCCCTTTCAGGGATCTAACTACACATCAGAATCAGTCTCTCTAACAGCTGCTGGCCAACTAAACTGGTTCCCCAGCTTAAAACAATGCTCTCTCATTTAGGGACACAAGATACAGCACAGTCTTTTAGCAACAGCAGTAATCATTTGTCTTATCTGTTCGTGGTGTCCAGGCAAATCCTCTGGTACTGTCATACGTGGAGAGGCCGTCAACCTCGATACTGGATGCAGGAGAGTAGCGACACCCCCAGCCCCCAGGCTCCAAGGAGAGAGAGAGAAATGCAAAACCTCTCTGCTCTAAATACCTGTGCATGTGATTAGAAGAGCAGGTGAGGGAGAACTAGAGCCATTGTAATCTGTGGTCTGGATTTTCCATCCAGCTGCCTGAGTTAATGGGAAGCTGTGGAACGGATCATTTGTAACTATTCCTGCATTTTCTGCTCTAAAATGGGGCAGAAAGCTGCCTAACATCTTTGGACTATGTCACATATCCCCCTCCCCAGCTCACACCTACTGGGGTGAGCGGCCATGGACCTCACTGGGGTGAGCGTCCTACCTGAAATACTTGAGCTAACTCTTCAGTACAACATTAAGTATTCACATGACACGAATATGAACTTTTTCCACGGCAATTATGGACAATAGGTTTCGTCATAAGAGACTATACTTGGCAAACATATTTTTTTTTGTTGCTCTCTATTAGGGAACTATTTTGAAAAATAAATGTCTAGCACACATTCTTACAACCCAGGATCTGCTAAATATATTCACAAAACCAGACAATTTCTATTACCTCCCTGGGTTTTTCTACTCTAGAATATGAACCTCATTATAAATTTATCAACCGCAAAAAACAATTTATTTTTTTTCCATATTGTAAGCAACCAATATTTTTTTTTTTTCTTATACTACAGCCTTGTAATCTTAAGGGCCATCAACCCTGTATATTAATTTGTAGTTTAGCTACATTTTCAACACAGAGAACCAATATAACATTGTAATATTGACAAAATGCTTATTTGCATAGTTAAGTGTCCGTGACATAGTCCACACGTGTAATAAAAAAATTAATCGGTCAGTTCCCCCAAACATATTTTTTTTTTTTTTTTTTTTTTTTTTTGACTTCCAGTCTATTGCATCCTTTGACTTTATTTCATAGCCCGCTGCAACCTGCAAATGACTGGACTGTTTCTTTAGCTTCTGATGAGACCCTTGGACCGGATTCTCCTTGGCTCCACAGTGTGGTCCAGATTGGTGAGATATGGAACTATTCAGGCGCCGTGTTAACCTTCGTTGTTTTTTCTTTTCAATCTTTGATTTCCCTTTTGTGGCCATTACCAGGCCTTTGGGTTTTGGAGACCTAGTTGCCTCTGTACAAACGTAGTCCATATTAACCACGTCATCAGGATCTGTCAACAAGTTTGTGTTTTCAGGAACTGCCACCCACTTGGCTAAAACATCTTCTGTGGTGTCCTGGGTGTGTCCACTAGTTTGATAATCTTCTGGACAACGTAAATGAAATTGAGGATCTGGATTTTTGAATCCCAGATCAGGGAGAATATTCTCAGGAGGGTGCCTATCTGTTTCTGGAATAACAGCAGCACAATCAAAGTCAATTCTTTCTCCTTCCTCTTTGTCATCAGTGAGGGCATTGAGTTTACGTTCCCTGGTCTCCTTTTGTGACCGTGTCTCTTTTAGCCTTGGAATCTCTTTCTCCAACTTCATCTTTATAGCAAATCGTAATATTGCAACAGCATTGAAGATACACGTATAGGAACGTACAGCTTGCTTGGTTAGGAGGTAGGATTGATAGCCCGACTGAACCACTTTAGCCGCTTCTCCCATGTCCGTCATCTGTTTCAGAGCGAGGTTTAACTCTGTTTCATTTTCTCTATTCTTGACCTGCAGCTGCAGGTGCTCCTTCTGGGTCTTGTCCAGCTCCAGCTGCAGCCGGGCCCCCTCATTTGCCGTGTGGTCCAGCTGCTTGTAGATATCGGCCATCTCGCTTTCATAGCGCAATGTCAGGCAGACCACCGGACGGATGGAGATCTCCTCTCTCTTGGCGCACTGTATCTCGCGCTCAGCCATCTGCTTCTGCAGCTCTTCAACCTGATCGTGCCAGACCTCCCTCAGGGTCTTCACCTCTTTCTGGTGCTTGCTCTGGGTTTGCATCAGCGCCTCCATTTTTTGGAGCTCTGCAGTTTGTGTCGCCTGGATCGCCGCTGATTCTGTATTCTGCAGTGCTTCCTGCATTTCTAACTTTTCCTGGATCAATTGCTTCTCCACTTTTTCTGCTTGGTGAAGCTTCTCATCACCTTCACTGATCTGGTCAGTCAAGTCTGAATTTTTCTGTGTCAGACTTACATTCTCTCTTTTTACAGTCTCTAAATTACTCAGGGTATTCTCATAGGTTTCCTTCAATGTACACAGCTCTGTGCTGCGAGCGTAGACCTCATGGCGTGAGAGTTCCAGCTCTGCTTTAAGCGCGCTAGCCTCTTGCCGAGAAACCCCCAACTCTGTGATGAAGTTTTGCACATCTTTCTGGGACATCTCATAGCATAGTTTCCAGTCAGTTCTTGTTTTCTTTGATTTGCTTGGCTCTCTGCCTATGATGGTAGCAGTAGCCTTTGTCATCTCTAGGCGTGTCGTCATTCCTGGGACAATTGCGCCAGGCCCTATGGGCTGTTGCTCATCTCGGCGCCTTTCTGACGCATGTCCTGACAGTGCAGGTTCAAGTGGCTCGGTCACTTCCCCTGTGACTTGAGGAACAGTTTTCTTTCTTTTTGCTTTATTAGCTCCAGAGATATCAGTGGTACTGGGCACACACTCACTGTTATCAGCTTCCACATCTTGCTTGCACTCACAGGGCGTTGCTTGCTTTTGCAGCTGTTTGTCTTTGAAAATTTTGGGGCACACATCTTCCATGTGACCTACTTCACGACAGGCCCCGCATACTAAATTCATCTGTGGGTACGGCTCTCCTCCAGGGTCGTGATCATAGTATGGCCTGAAGGGACACTGTTTTGTATGGTTACGTACATTACACAACAAACATTTCACGTCGGCCATTTTAGAAACCCGGCAGGGACAATTTGCTAGCTGCAATTTCACTCACTTCAGCAACTTGCATACAGCACTTGCTAGCTGCAAATTCACTCACTTCAGCAAAAGGCATTAGCTTTACAAACAGCACTTGCTAGATGCAAAATGTTTTTTTTTTTTCAGCAAAACATTTTGGTTTTCTGTTTGGGTTCAGGGTGCTATTGCATCCACACTTCGCACATTCTCTGTGTATGCTAGAAGCACAACTGATATACACAGTGGGACAGACTTCACTCATAGCATCTGTACTTTAGTTCAGCTCGGCGGCCATTTTAAATCCCCGCATTTATTTGCAAACCCACAGACTTTTTAGTGTCTGCCCGCATTCTCCACCATATGTGACAAACGCCCCTCTTTTGTAGTGCTGACGTCTGTCTGGGTTCTTCCCGACACAGTCTTCTAGGGTTAATTATACAACAAACAGGATCATTCAAAGTATTATGCTGCTTAACTCAGGCTTCTGCCTGCTTTATTTTCATCCAAGTAAGGTACTGCAGCTTTAACATGTGTAGGTTAGAGGTGCTCAGATACTTTCATTCAGCAGTTCACACATTTCAGTGTTACAATATTACCCACACTGTTATTTCAAGAAATAAAACCAAAATCATATAAGCAAATCCTATCCCTTTCAGGGATCTAACTACACATCAGAATCAGTCTCTCTAACAGCTGCTGGCCAACTAAACTGGTTCCCCAGCTTAAAACAATGCTCTCTCATTTAGGGACACAAGATACAGCACAGTCTTTTAGCAACAGCAGTAATCATTTGTCTTATCTGTTCGTGGTGTCCAGGCAAATCCTCTGGTACAGTCATACGTGGAGAGGCCGTCAACCTCGATACTGGATGCAGGAGAGTAGCGACACCCCCAGCCCCCAGGCTCCAAGGAGAGAGAGAGAAATGCAAAACCTCTCTGCTCTAAATACCTGTGCATGTGATTAGAAGAGCAGGTGAGGGAGAACTAGAGCCATTGTAATCTGTGGTCTGGATTTTCCATCCAGCTGCCTGAGTTAATGGGAAGCTGTGGAACGGATCATTTGTAACTATTCCTGCATTTTCTGCTCTAAAATGGGGCAGAAAGCTGCCTAACATCTTTGGACTATGTCACAGTATGTATGTATATATATATATATATATATATATATATATATATATATATATATATATATATATATATATATATATATATATATATATATATATATTTTACAAGGTTGATGCAAGATAGATGAGAAAAGAGACCCCAAATGTTCACTCATGCAGAGTATGCTCAATGCGGATAAGTGGGAATAGCAAATGATGGAAATCAGCTGTTGATGTCCCTGTAACATAGCATAAGTATAGATAGTCAGCCAATGGGTTGCTGAGGTCTCTTCCCCCTGATGAAGTGTGACTTACAGTAACACGCGAAACGTACGTCGGATAGTAGAGGCGTGACAACAGTGACGTCAGTGGAGCGGCGACACATCCTGGGACTATCTCCATTACACTGCTCGTATACTGGTGTCATTTCTTCTGCTTCAGGGTCCTCCGCGACCGAAGTTAGGAATATAAATAGAGATTGTGTGCTATTCATGGATTTATAGCAATGTTATGACCTCAGAAACCCATTGGATGAATACCTTTAGTTATGCTAGGTTACACGGACATCAACAGCTGATATCCGTCATTTGCTATACAGAGGTCTGCCTGCTATTTCAGCTTGTGTATCTATATTACACTGTGCCTCTTCTGGCACAACGAAGATCATATCGGGGTATAGCCTTACAGATCCCTATATGAAGTGAGACCCAATAGCTTTCAATCCATAGATGTAATACAGATTCTATCCTTATCTCCACTAAGGGTTACCATCTATAAGCACCTCAGATACTGATCTATTTGTACCTCTCCTTGACATCTATGCCTTTGTGATGTAGCATTTCATAAGGCATCTGACTGATATCCAAGTCCCTCTGTAACATCCATGATCACACCACCCTGAATACTATTAGGAATTCACTTTTGGGTAATCTATTAATGAGAGATTTACTATACCTTTGTACACCAGTGAGCTACTGTATTATTTACCCTACCACATGATGTTTGATTAGACTATACTGGGATATCCCTACTATACAATGGTGACAATTATATACATACTTCATATGTCATCTCAGTATACTACTATGTCGCCGCACCACTACAGGGATCTTAAAGATTTCACTGTAAATAATATCACACTGTGTATTTTGTTTTCATGTAATACAATGTTATTATTTTATTTTTAACTGCTGATCCTCTAGTCACTAGACTTGCTACATAGAGATATTATGTCTTCAGTTCCCATCTAGTCCTACATATCCACAATGAACATACTCTGCACGAGTGCAAATTTGGGGTCTCTTTTCTGATCTATCTTGGATCAACCTTGTAAATTATATGGTTGGCATAGAGAGCAAAGTCCCCATCTTTGCTGATGACACTAAATTGTGTAAGGTAAAAGAATCAGAGCAGGAATTCATTTCTCTCCAGAAGGACTTGGAGAGACTGGAAACTTGGGCAGGTAAATGGCAGATGAGGTTTAATAAAGATAAATGTAAGGTTATGCATTTGGGATGCAAGAATAAACAGGCAACTTACAAAAGGAGGATACATTAGGAGAATCCTTGATGGAGAAGGATTTAGGAGTGCTTGTAGACAGCAGGCTTAGCAATAGTGCCCATTGTCATGCAGTAGCTGCAAACAAGATCTTATCTTGAATTAAACGGACAATGGATGGAAGGGAAGTAAACATAATTATGCACTTTTATAAAGCATTAGTAAGACCACACCTTGAATATGAAGTACAATTTTGGGCACCACTCCTTAGAAAAGACATTATGGAACTAGAGAAACTGCAGAGAAGAGCCACCAAATTAATAAAGGGGATGAATAATCTGATTTATGAGGAGAGGCTAGCTAAATTAGATTTACATAAGAAAAGAGGTGTCTAAGAAGGGATATGATATATAGAAATATATTTGAGGACAATACAAGGAGCCTTAAAAAGATCTAGTCATCCCAAGGGCAGTACAAAGAACATGGGGTCATCCCTTAAGGTTGGAGGAAAGGAGATTTCACCAGGAACAAAGGAAAGGGTTCTTTACAGTAAGGGCAGTCAAACTGTGGAATTCATTACCCATGGAGCCTGTGATGGCAGATACAATAGATATGTTAAAAGAAAGGTTGGACATCTTTTTAGAAAGGAAAAGTATACAGTGATATACCAAATAAGTAAACATGGGAAGGATGTTGATCCAGGGAGTAATCTGCCAATATTTGGTGTCCGGATGGAATTTATTTTCCCCCTTTTGAGATATTATTAGACGATATTTCACAGGGTTGTTTTTTGTTTACCTTCCTCTGGATCAATATACTGTAAGTACGGATATAAGATAATGTATCTAAATTTAGCATACAGTAGGTTGAACTGCATGGACGTATATCTTTTTCCAACCTCATCTACTATGTAACTATGTAGCCATGGAGCTGGGTTGTAATATAGATCTTAAAGGTGCAGTACAAAATGCGTCCCAAGTCATTGAAGCAAATAGATAGTTTTTATCTATTATAGTCACTAGTTTTGGAAGCTTTAAGTCTCAACTAATTACTTTTTTTTTTCCAACCTCATCTACTATGTAACTATGTATCCATGGAGCTGGGTTGTAATATAGATCTTAAAGATGGATAGAGAGGGTGCCAATCGAATATTGAAGGGAAGGGCATTCCAGAAGTGTGAGGCAGTGAGTGAGAGAGGTTTTACGCGAGAGAGCGGTTTAGATACAAAAGGGGTAGAGCGAAAACATACTTGAGCAGAGTGCAAGAGTCGGCGTGGTGTATTGTGGGAAATTAGGGCTGAGATGTAAGGAGGAACAGAAGAGTGTATAGCCTTAAAAGTGAAGAGGAGAATTGTGTGTCTGGTACGGGATTTGATAGGAAGCCAGGAGAGGGATTTCAGTAGGAGAGACGCTGAGACAGATTTAGGAAAGAGTAGAGTGATTCTGGCAGCAGCGTTTAGGATAGATTGTAGGGGAGACAGGTGAGAGGCAGGAAGGCCGGACAGCAGAAGGTTACAATAGTCGAGACAGGATAGAATGAGGGCCTGTGTTAGAGTTATAGCAGTAGAACAACAGAGGAAAGGGTATATCTTTGTAATATTGCAGAGGGAAAATGGCAGGTTTTAGCTACATTGTGAATGTGAGAGGAGAATGTGAGGGAGGAGTCAAGTTTGACCCCTAGGCAGCGTGCCTGTGATACTGGGTGTATGATAGTGCTGCCACCTGGAATGTAGAAGGGGCAGTAAGTTTGAGTCGACGGATCCAGGATGATATAGCAGAGAGACATTCAGAGACTTTGGTCTATACAGCAGGTGTAAGGTCAGGGGTTGAAAAGTACATTTGGGTGTCATCAGCATAGAGGTGATATTTGAACCCAAGAGATGTGATAAGGTCACCTTAAGTGAGTGTGTAAAGAGAAAAGAGAAGATGTCACAGGACAGACCCTGGGGTACCCCCACAGAGAGATCGATAGAGGAGGAAGAAGTGTTGCTAAACGAGACACTGAAAGTACGATGTAGGAGGAAATGTTTATTGTAGATTGATCCATACTGTATGTGAATCCCTAAACATTCTGAATTACTAAAATATTAATGATGTCTTTATATGCAAACTGAATTATGATATGTTAAATAAGTGCGATGTTTGCTCATGTTAACTAAACTATTTTTATAGAAGCAAGTAGAGGAATCACCTCAGTGACAGGCACTGCAAAACCCCGGACACAACAGGCAATTGGAGATAAGGTAAATTAACCCCGGAAAAAAACAGAATGTCCATGTGGCCATGAGCTAAACCAGGCTGCTGAAGTATAATAAACTATAGATAGGGAAAGATATATGCCTGGACGAAGCCGATGATCACATGCTGGAACCAAAGGCAAGGTCTGGCAATAATACCGCAGTGAAAGCAAACACATCCATAATGTTGCAGCAAATGTTCACTGGTCATGAATGATACAAACAAAGGAAAGCGGTCCCGACATCCCGGCGTGCATCCTTCGAAGCAAAGCAATGTAAAGAACTGCAATGAGAGAACTGGAGGCAGCGTGAGAAAAAGGAGCACTGCAATGAGAGAACTGGAGGCAGCGTGAGAAAAAGGAGCACTGCAATGAGAGAACTGGAGGCAGCGTGAGAAAAAGGAGCACTGCAATGAGAGAACTGGAGGCAGCGTGAGAAAAAGGAGCACTGCAATGAGAGAACCGGAGGCAGCGTGAGAAAAAGGAGCACTGCAATGAGAGAACTTGAGGCAGGAAGAGAAAAAGGAGCACTGCAATGAGAGAACTGGAGGCAGCGTGAGAAAAAGGAGCACTGCAATGAGAGAACTGGAGGCAGCGTGAGAAAAAGGAGCACTGCAATGAGAGAACTGGAGGCAGCGTGAGGAAAAGGAGCACTGCAATGAGAGAACTGGAGGCAGCGTGAGAAAAAGGAGCACTGCAATGAGAGAACTGGAGGCAGCGTGAGAAAAAGGAGCACTGCAATGAGAGAACTGGAGGCAGCGTGAGAAAAAGGAGCACTGCAATGAGAGAACTGGAGGCAGCGTGAGGAAAAGGAGCACTGCAATGAGAGAACTGGAGGCAGCGTGAGAAAAAGGAGCACTGCAATGAGAGAACCGGAGGCAGCGTGAGAAAAAGGAGCACTGCAATGAGAGAACTTGAGGCAGGAAGAGAAAAAGGAGCACTGCAATGAGAGAACTGGAGGCAGCGTGAGAAAAAGGAGCACTGCAATGAGAGAACTGGAGGCAGGAAGAGAAAAAGGAGCACTGCAATGAGAGAACTGGAGGCAGCGTGAGAAAAAGGAGCACTGCAATGAGAGAACTGGAGGCAGCGTGAGAAAAAGGAGCACTGCAATGAGAGAACTGGAGGCAGCATGAGAAAAAGGAGCACTGCAATGAAAGAACTGGAGGCAGGAAGAGAAAAAGGAGCACTGCAATGAGAGAACTGGAGGCAGCGTGAGAAAAAGGAGCACTGCAATGAAAGAACTGGAGGCAGCGTGAGAAAAAGGAGCACTGCAATGAGAGAACTGGAGGCAGCGTGAGAAAAAGGAGCACTGCAATGAGAGAACTGGAGGCAGGAAGAGAAAAAGGAGCACTGCGATAAGAGAACTGGAAGCAGGAAGAGAAAAAGGAGCACCGCAATGAGAGAACTCGAGGCAGCGTGAGAAAAAGGAGCACTGCAATGAGAGAACTGGAGGCAGGAAGAGAAAAAGGAGCACTGCAATGAGAGAACTGGAGGCAGCGTGAGAAAAAGGAGCACTGCAATGAAAGAACTGGAGGCAGCGTGAGAAAAAGGAGCACTGCAATTAGAGAACAGGAGGCAGCGTGAGAAAAAGGAGCACTGCAATGAGAGAACTGGAGGCAGCGTGAGAAAAAGGAGCACTGCAATGAGAGAACCGGAGGCAGCGTGAGAAAAAGGAGCACTGCAATGAGAGAACTGGAGGCAGCGTGAGAAAAAGGAGCACTGCAATGAGAGAACTGGAGGCAGCATGAGAAAAAGGAGCACTGCAATGAGAGAACTTGAGGCAGGAAGAGAAAAAGGAGCACTGCAATGAGAGAACCGGAGGCAGCGTGAGAAAAAGGAGCACTGCAATGAGAGAACTGGAGGCAGCGTGAGAAAAAGGAGCACTGCAATGAGAGAACTGGAGGCAGCGTGAGAAAAAGGAGCACTGCAATGAGAGAACCGGAGGCAGCGTGAGAAAAAGGAGCACTGCAATGAGAAAACTGGAGGCAGCGTGAGAAAAAGGAGCACTGCAATGAGAGAACTGGAGGCAGCGTGAGAAAAAGGAGCACTGCAATGAGAGAACTGGAGGCAGCGTGAGAAAAAGGAGCACTGCAATGAGAGAACTGGAGGCAGGAAGAGAAAAAGGAGCACTGCAATGAGAGAACTGGAGGCAGCGTGAGAAAAAGGAGCACTGCAATGAAAGAACTGGAGGCAGCGTGAGAAAAAGGAGCACTGCAATGAGAGAACTGGAGTCAGCGTGAGAAAAAGGAGCACTGAAATGAGAGAAATGGAGGCAGGAAGAGAAAAAGGAGCACTGCAATGAAAGAACTGGAGGCAGCGTGAGAAAAAGGAGCACTGCAATGAGAGAACTGGAGGCAGCGTGAGAAAAAGGAGCACTGCAATGAGAGAACTCGAGGCAGCGTGAGAAAAAGGAGCACTGCAATGAGAGAACTGGAGGCAGCGTGAGAAAAAGGAGCACCCCAATGAGAGAACTGGAGGCAGGAAGAGAAAAAGGAGCACTGCAATGAGAGAACTGGAGGCAGGAAGAGAAAAAGGAGCACTGCGATAAGAGAACTGGAAGCAGGAAGAGAAAAAGGAGCACCGCAATGAGAGAACTCGAGGCAGCGTGAGAAAAAGGAGCACTGCAATGAGAGAACTGGAGGCAGGAAGAGAAAAAGGAGCACTGCAATGAGAGAACTGGAGGCAGCGTGAGAAAAAGGAGCACTGCAATGAAAGAACTGGAGGCAGCGTGAGAAAAAGGAGCACTGCAATTAGAGAACTGGAGGCAGCGTGAGAAAAAGGAGCACTGCAATGAGAGAACCGGAGGCAGCGTGAGAAAAAGGAGCACTGCAATGAGAGAACTGGAGGCAGCGTGAGAAAAAGGAGCACTGCAATAAGAGAACTGGAGGCAGCGTGAGAAAAAGGAGCACTGCAATGAGAGAACTGGAGGCAGCGTGAGAAAAAGGAGCACTGCAATGAGAGAACTGGAGGCAGCGTGAGAAAAAGGAGCACTGCAATGAGAGAACTGGAGGCAGGAAGAGAAAAAGGAGCACTGCAATGAGAGAACTGGAGGCAGCGTGAGAAAAAGGAGCACTGCAATGAGAGAACTGGAGGCAGGAAGAGAAAAAGGAGCACTGCAATGAGAGAACTGGAGGCAGCGTGAGAAAAAGGAGCACTGCAATGAGAGAACTGGAGGCAGCGTGAGAAAAAGGAGCACTGCAATGAGAGAACTAGAGGCAGGAAGAGAAAAAGGAGCACTGCAATGAGAGAACTGGAGGCAGGAAGAGAAAAAGGAGCACTGCAATGAAAGAACTGGAGGCAGCGTGTGGAAACAGAAAAGATTTATTGAGGCATCAGCCTAAAATGTAAAAGAAAAACTCTAATGCGTTTCTCACCAAAGGGCGCTTTGTCAAAGAGTGGTTTTCAGAGTAAAATTAGTGTACCTTATGCAGCTTTTTCCCCACCGGAAGAAATGCCAACCTGTCTCCCAGGTAAAAAAACACCCAAGGGAAACAGTCACTTTCTGAAATAAATGTAAACATCAGAAAGATGACACAGTCTCACAGTGTCAGAAAAACCTCCCACCTAAGGATATATACAGATAAACCAAATGAAATATGGTTAAAAAAACACAATAAAAATGACTCAAAATAAAAATAGAACAAATTAAATAAATTAACTGGATGTCTAAAGAATGGTAAGATACAATGCTAGGTAAAAACCATCTTTGAATCCTGTTTCATTCTACCCTTAATTAAATTAAGTGTTTACACCTAGGCAGGGAACACCCTGTGTAGAAAACCATCTGTTTGAATGTGCCTAATTAAGCAGACAGAACCTAACTGTCAGGTGACTTGCTAGGCCCATATAAGCCCAGGTAGAACAGCTTTAGTCTGCATGCAGCCCATCTCCAAGTGGCACATTATAAGTGGCAGGACAACTGAACAACTGAAGTTTAAAAGGAAGTTCTGAAGAAGTGGACACCCCCAACTGGCCCTGATTCCTGCTTTTGAACTACGCTGGAAAGGAGGATATCATCTATACCAGACTGCATCATTACTGCTGTAATGCTGCCTTTACCATTTATATTTGCTGTGACTTCACTTCTTCTCAAATTATGCACTTCTTTTTACCAGCCTCAGTATGTCTCTAACTCTATTCATATATCTCCATCTCTCCTTCCTTCACCACTTCTCTGTTCACATGAACTCCTTTCTTACCTGCATCCTCTGACACCACACAGCTATATCCCTGCACTAAAAAACACCCCTACAAATCATCCTCACACATCCTCTTTCTATCCATGCTTCTCCTCCTTGCTTCTGGGGATATCTCTCCCAATCCTGGTCCCTGCCTTATTCCTACATGCTCTCAGCCTCGCCTGCCAATTGCAACCTCTACTCCTTCTGGTGTCAACCCCTCCAACCTCATACCCATCCCCTGCCACCCTCCCTCCTCTCTCCCTTTCTCCTTTGCTCGCTCCCTCTCTAACAAGTTCCTCTCTATGCATGACTTCTTTCTCTCTCACTCTCTGCTCCTATTTGCTATAACTGAGACCTGGCTCACTCAGTCTGACTCTGCTCTGAAAGCTGCCCTCTCTTATGATAGCCTTTCTTTCTCCCACACTCCGCGCCCTGGTGGTAGGGGTGGAGGTGTTTGGCTCCTGCTCTCCTCTCTCTCCCGTTACGGAACCCTTCCTATTCCTCCATCTCTTGCTTTTCACTCCTTTGAGGCTCACACTGTCCAGATCTTCTCTCCTCTCCCTGTCCATGTGGCGGTCATCTATTGCCCACCTAGCTCTACTCATCCTCCTTCTGCCTTTCTCTCTCACTTTGAATCCTGGCTCTCTTTCTTTCTCTCCTCAGACTCCCCTGTTCTTCTCCTTGGGGACTTCAATTGCCACATTGATGACCCCTCTCTCCCTTGGGCATCCCGCTTTCTCTCTCCAACCTCTTCTTTTGGCCTTCAACAGTGGACTGCAGCCAGCACCCACAAGGATGGCCACTACCTAGACCTGGTTTTCACTAAAAACTTCTCTCTCTCCGATTTCTCCATTTCCCCTTTTCCTCTCTCTGACCGTCACCTCATCTCATTCTCCCTATCTCGCTTCTCCCCTTCTCCACCTCCATCTATCCCCCGGTTCTGCAGAAACCTGCTGTTATGATTGTGCTCGCCACAAACCGGGACCGGACCGCGGGGCTGAGGTGGGGTTATATAACAACCGACCTTAGTCCGCGCAGACTGATCCGGAGTGCGCAGTTCGTAGTCGTACATAGCAGAGTCAGGATTGGAGAAGACAGCATCGTCGTTATTCGAGCCGGAGTTCGGCAACAGGTAGTCAGGAGTTCCCCGCTTCAGCTTAGGAGCATGAGCACGGGAATGGCCTCTGCATGAGGAGCGGGCTCGGCCCATGACGCCGGTCTCAGCAGGGGGAGACAGCAGGCTGGCCGAAGTACACCGCGGGGCAGCGTCGGGGAAAACCAACGCTTCAGCACAGAAGTCCAAAGCAGGCCTCTACATGGATTTTTCCTCCACAATATAACAAAGATACGCCCTTTCCGCTGTTGCACGACTGCTAAAACTCTGACTCAGGCCCTCATTCTCTCCCATCTTGATTACTGTAACCTCCTGCTGTCCAGCCTTCCTGCCTCTCACCTGTCTCCCTACAATCTATCCTAAATGCTGCTGCCAGAATCACGCTACTCTTTCCTAGATCTGTCTCAGCATCTCCCCTCATGAAATCCCTCTCCTGGCTTCTGATGAAATCCCGCATCTCACACTCCATTCCTCTCCTCACTTTTAAAGCTTTACACTCTTCTGCCCCTCATTACATCTCAGCCCTAATTTCTCGTTATGCACCACCCAGACTCTTGCGTTCTGCTCAAGGATGTCTTCTTTCTACCCCCTTTTTATCTAAAGCCCTCTCCCGCGTTAAACCTTTCTCACTGACTGCCCCACACCTCTGGAATGCCCTTCCCCTCAGTACCCGACTAGCACCCTCTCAATCCACCTTTAAGACCCACCTTAAGACACACTTGCTTAAAGAAGCGTATGAATAGCACTGGGGATATTCTGAACACATGTTACATAAAGCTTGGCCCCTTGCAGACGCACTTACCAGAATTCCGTCCTACTGTCTCTGTACGTTCTCCATACCTACCAATTAGACTGTAAGCTCCTCGGAGCAGGGACTCTTCTTCCTTAATGTTACTTTTATGCCTGTAGCACTTATTCCCATGACCTGTTATTTATACTGCTATTTATTTGATTACCACGTGTATTACTGCTGTGAAGCGCTATGTACATTAATGGCGTTATATAAATAAAGACATACAATACAATACAGTAATATATAAATAAGTAATATAAATAACAAAATATAATATTAATGGATAAATATAATAATGTATACTTAATATATAGTATATCATTAAAAGGACTTACAAAGGCAATAAAGTCAGACAATGCACCCCTCGGCATATTTCTTTCTTTTGCTGGCCCCCTTTGAGGACCCCCCTCCCCCTCTTTTTGGCTGATCGCCTGGTCTTTGCTCGTTTTTTGACTCTCGTTGAAAAAGGGGGTATGATAGGTGATCTTTTCTGGGAGGGTCTCCTGATGATCTATCGGGACGAGATTTATCTAAGACAGTATTACGATTCCTCCAGTTGTCATCATTATCACGGAAAGAAACCGATGGGGGGGGGGGGGAGATTATCAACGTTAGGACAGTCAGAATCCAAACTTGACATGTCTGTGTGTCTGTATTTAAGAATAGACTTGCTAGGGGTCTTCTGACTATTTTCTTGTCCCCTAGTAATTTTAGGTGACATCCTTTTGGCAGGATGATTTGCTCCCAGTTTCTAGACATTTTTCTAATTGTCCATCTGGAAATTTGACTAACTTTCGGTTTTCAGCGATTGAGTTTATACTTGCCCCTATTAGAGGGGGCGACAGGATTAAGCATCTTAATAGACGCAAGATGTTTTGGATCCATTCCTTAAACACTTTATCACCGTTTGGGATACATGTGGAATGGGATCTAAAACATTTCTTATAATATTATTTAGTTGATTACTATTACCATGGTCCTTCCAGTCTGCCTCTGCTAATCCACAGTTTAATTTGTTACATTAGAATGTGCCAAAAAGTATATATTTTCTTATGATACATTTACAGTATATCTATTGTCTTGGTACTCATATACTATACTTAGCTTTCATCTATGTTTGCATAGACTGACTTTATTGCCTTTGTATTGCAAATTAATGATATACTATATATTATTTATGCATTATTATATTTATCATAAGGTACACACATTTTACTCTTAAAACCACTCTTTGACAAAGCGCCCTTTGGCAAGAAAAGCGCTAGAGGTTTTCTTTTACATTTTAGGCTGATGCCTCAATAAATCTTTTTTTGTTTTTTTCTCACGCTGCCTCCAGTTCTCTCATTTTGTATTTTTGTTAAAAGAAGTGTTGCTCATTAACCCCTTAAGCACCAGAGGGGTTAAAATATCTATTACTTCATGACATTATGATGACAGGTTAGTTAAGCAGGAACTAACTAAGATGGTAAAATGTAGGAACTATTAAACTAGTCTGTCCTTGGGGTTAAAGGATCAAACATAGTTTCCAAGTAAACACAGGAAGTGAAGTAAGTGCTATTGCTAAATAACGAAGTATGAAGTTAGACACAGTCATTAACGTTTGCTATATTTAAAACAGTTAACATGAAATTTGATTTATTAATGCCATTCGAAAACAATAAATCTGTCATTGGGAAATTGAGAAACACAACCACAAAAACACATACCGCTCGCACAAACAACAATATAAGGTGGCTTCTTTTTTGTATAGTGCTGACAGTGTTTGTAGTTTAAGATGTAATGACCTAAAGATTTGTATAATCTGATACTTGAAGATAAAAGTCATCTGGCCTAAATCATATATTGCTGCTGACACTTTACAGTACTCAGATCGAGGACTTTTCTTCAGCTCTGGGGACCCCCGGTTTCCAATATTTTGACAGACATGGCAATCCGGGGAGAAGGAGCGGCTCAGTGAGTAACGACACTGACTGGCACTGAGTTTGGAGCAGGGGAAATTGGTTCAGATCCCAGTGTCGGCTCCTTGCGACCTTGGACAAGTCACTTTATCTCCCTGTGCCCCAGGCACCGAAAACATAGATTGTAAGCTCCACGGGATCCGTGCCTGAAAAATGTCTCTGTTAAGCGCTATGTAAAACTAGCAGCGCTATACAATAACAAACAACTATAATTATTATCCATTGTGGCTTACTATTGCCTGGCAGTTTTGTGGCCATTTTGAATATTCCAGGAGGTAGATGAAACACAAGCACCCTAATAGTAGTAGGGAGGCATACATTATGTAAAAAAAAAATTGACAGGTGCCACGCCCCTTTTTGCCCTAAGCTCCGCTTTGGACAAAACCCCGCCCATATGTCCCACCCCTTCCGTATCTGGTCCCGCCCCTTGCCGTATCCGGTCCCGCCCCTTGCCGTATCCGGTCCGCCCCCAGCGACAATTTTTTGAGGCTGACGCCCCCTACGCCAAAAAAACGTGGTTGACACCCCCTACGCCACAAAACCGTGGTTGACGCCCCTGCGCCAATTTTATTTCTTTATTATGATGTGTATTTTTTATTCTTTTTTTGTGATTGGTGCATACTGTTGACGTAGATAGGAGGGGGGGCGTATACATATTCGGGGGCATGTCCGGGCATGTTTATAGGCGTTTGGGACATGTCCGAACATGGGGTTTTTTTCATACGGGCAAGTCTGGGCAGGTTTGTTCTGAAATAACGCTGTGCGTATGTCAGAAATTTTCAAAAGACTATGAAAAGAGGTCATAGCAGTTTTTTTTTTCAAATTCAGACAGACACTGCATTAAGAGCATAAACCCCTCAAGTGTCAGGGTGGCTGAGTGGTTTAAGGCGTTGACTTAAGATCCAATGGACGCATGTCCTTGTGGGTTCGAATCCCACCCCAGACAAAACCTTTTTATATATTTTTTATTTGTATATAATCTGTACAGGAGTTAGCAGAGAAAGAAAAAGTTTATTTGTATATAGACTGAACATGTGTTAGCAGCAACGGGGTACATAAAAATAAAAAGCACAAGTGTATAATAGTCAAAATATTTTTTTTTTTTTTTTTTAAAGATACAACATTTCAAGTTAAAAAAAAGTAAATAAGGTATTAAGCGGTAGTTAAGGCATTAATAAATAATAAATAATAATTAATAAATAATAAATAATAGACTAAATGCGCCTGACATCTAGAGTCGTTAGGCTAGTACAGTGGGGAAAAAAACACATTAACAGCTTATTTACAGTTTCAACCAGTCAGCCGACGGCATTAATAGACTTCCCCTCTTGTTTAGTAAAAACCCCGGCGGTGATGTTAAACCGGGGGCGCTTAAAGAACTGTAACGCAAATCAGAGGTTCTTTTCTGAAGGGGTAAAAGAGGCGATGAAGGAGGGGGCGTTGTATCGGGGGCCCGTATTTTTAAGCGGTCCAGGCTTTCTCTATTTGTCGCATTACCCACAACCGATGAGGGGATATTCAGTTCAGCCATCGCAGACAGAAAAGGGCTCCATCCCTGGGGTATTTTACGCTGTGTAACAGTGTGACTTTGTGTAACACCGCGTACCAAATCCTGTAGATTAGAGCCTGGTATAACCTGTTTTTTATAAATAAATTCCCCTTTGTCATTCCAGCTTGTAATATGTTTAGCCTGAAACATTTTACTGAGCAATAACGCTGCATTTTTCTTGAAGCGGACATTCACATTAGTAACAACCTCCCGAATCAGATGGTCAGCCGTATCTGTTGAGACATTATCCTGAAGTGTAAAGGGAGAGAGGCTGTTTCATCAGTAGGCATTAAAAGGGTTATGCGGGTCTTCTCCCTTTCGCTCTTTTTCGCATGCACCAAGTATTCCTGCAGTACAGTAGTGTATCTTTTTATCTTTTCATCCCCTGATAAATTATTGCTGTTTAAGATAGCATTAATTTCTGTATCTAGGCGCTGCATGACAGATTCACGTATGTCGGTCTCTCGCTGGGGTGTACGCTGTAAACGGTCCATATCTTGTTTGGGGATCAGGTACATTTTCTCAGCACATTCCATTAGCGGTTAGTCAGAAGGCCAGTCAGCAGCGGTATAGCAAAACCCAAAAGAGAGCCAATAAAGCCGCCGGACTGCTTCACCAGACGTTTCTTTTTTACAATTGTAAATTTTTTATCGCTTTTTTATAATTTTACGCCACTTTTTAAGTATGCCAATTTGCCGCTTTGATAAAGGTATTTGACCTTTTAGAGCATTGAGGGCTATCTCGCATATGGCGGTGACTAAATCATTAGACGCTGAACACAGAATAACTTTTCTTTGCTTTGGGGATGCCCTTATTAATGCTTTTAAAGTATGCCAATTGCGGCGTAGTCGGTTAGACATGTTTACAACAGCGGAGCGGCTACAAGTAATGACAATTTACAGATAATTATCTATTTTTAGAACTGTTTTTTTTTTTTTTAAAAACATAGACGGTGGGGCTCCCCCCATCACCCCCCCCACACTCGCAGCTCACCTCCCCGCCGGCTCCCCCTACCCCATCACCCCCCCACACCCGCAGCTCATTGCGCGTGCGCACAATGCTCCCGTTACCTAGCGACGCATCTCCCTAGCCTGGGCGGTTCTGGCGCGAAGTCATTGCGGAGTTGCCATGCTGTTCACCGATTCACACGGCGTTCCCTGGCTGGTCCCATCACCTGTTAAAGGCCCGCTCCTCCGGCCGCTGCGAGGGCCGGTACCGGGTGCGGGTGCTGCTGCGGGAGAGCGGGGAGATCTTCATGGTGCCCGGCTGCAGCCAGCACATGAAGGTGGGAAAGCTGGCCGAGGCGCTGGAGCTGGTGGCGGGGATTCCCATCCACCTGCAGAGGATTCTGGAGAAGGGCTGACAGATGTCCCGCGGGACGCGGCGAGGGGGAAGTGCGGCTTCCACTCCGTCAATACAGAATGTCCATCCTGAATCTTGGGTGGCCCACCCCAACCACCCCAACCACCCACCCAAGATTCACCCCCCCATCATTCACCCCCCCACCCACCTACGATTGTAAGATTCAACCCCAAGATTCACCCCCCCCAACCCAAGATTCACCCCCCCAAGATTCACCCCCCCCAACCCAAGATTCACCCCCCCCCCACACCCCCACCCAAGATTCACCCCCCCCCATCCGAAGATTCATCCCCCCCTCCCAAGATTCACCCCCCCCCCACCCAAGATTCACCACCCCACCAAACAATTATATGGGGGGGGCGGGAGACCGGAGATGCGCAGGGGGGGCGGGGGGAGCGGAGAGAGAGGGGGAGCAGAGAAAGAGACAGGAGGAGTGGAGAGAGGATGGAGCGCAAAATTTTAATCCCAGGCAACGCCGGGTCTCTCAGCTAGTATACAAATAAACTTTTTTTTTCTCTGCTAACTCCTGTACAGACCATATACAAATAAAAAGATTTTGTCTGGGGTGGGATTCAAACCCACAAGGACGTGCATCCATTGGATTTTAAATCAACGCCTTAAACCACTCAGCCACCCTGACACTTGAGGGGTTTATGCTCTTAATGCAGTATCTGTCTGAATTTTAAAAAAAAAACTGCTACAGTATGACCTCTTTTCATAGTCTTTTGAAAATTTCTGACATGCGCACTGCGTTATTTCAGAATAAACCTGCCCAGACTTGCCCGTATGAAAAAAAAAACATGTTCGGACATGTCCCAAACGCCTATAAACATGCCCGGACATGCCCCCGAATATGTATACGCCCCCCCTCCTATCTACGTCAACAGTATGCACCAATCACAAAAAAAAGAATAAAAAATACACCTCATAATAAAAAATAAAAATTGGCGCAGGGGGCGTCAACCACGGTTTTGTGGCGTAGGGGGTGTCAACCATGTTTTTTTTGGCGAAGGGGGCGTCAGCCTCAAAAAATTGTCACTGGGGTCGGGGCAGGACTGGATACGGAAGGGGTGGGACACGTGGACGGGGTTTTGGCCAATGGGGGCGAGGCTTAGGGCAAAAGGGGCGAGGCACCTGTCAAAAAAAGTTTGACATAATATATGCCCCCCTACTACTCACCTAAAACAATATTTCTCTGGAACAAGGGGGTCCATCAATCTGAAAATAGTACCATTCAGCCCCAGGGAACCCCCTGGTGCGAATGCTAAAAATAAATGAGCAGTCAGAATTGCTGCTTTAAAGATAGCCCTGTCGCTAGGACACTTCAGTGTCATCTGTTCTATGACACAGCTCACCAAAAGACAATTGAGTCTATTGGGGTTATTTATTAAAGTGCATATGGGGCATTACCACATGTTTTCCGATTGCACACTACCACCAAGAAACTCAAAATTCAAGTCAAAGGGAGATTGCATGCAGTAGTGCCCAATTGACACTTCAATAAATACCAACTTATGTTGTGCATTATAGTGCACAGAGAACAAATATCATTCCATGTGTGGCTGTTGACATATTCTCATAGTGACTCAGCTTGGAATGTTGGTGCAATATCTTAGGTGGTGAAAATGTACTGGTTTGATATTTGTTTTAACCACTTGAATATCAAACGTCTATCACTTTGTGAAAACATGCTCTGTTATCTATGGTCTTTGGTCCTAAGCAAATTCCTTAACACTTGATTTGCACATGTATCTTGGTTATAAAGAACAAAAACAGACTGTCAACAGGATCAAAGGCCATGTTCCCTAATAGGAATTGCTGTCTTCAAGGTTGTAAAATGCATGCTCATTGAAAAACCAAACATCAGCAGTATATTCACACTACTGTACAGCACATAGTTGGAATTCCAACTAGAGGAGCTGACATACTGTCAAAGTAATGGTACTACTAGGCACAATAATACAGCGGAATAAAGGAGTGTAACTGAAGCAGCAAACTATGCTGCTAATTTATTTATTTATTTTTACATCTCCTGAACCTTATCACTTAAAGCTCCGGTAAACAGAGATATTAAGATTTTAATCTCCCAAACAACAATACTTGCCCAGAGAAAACACTATGGCCGACAGAGTCACGTTACTATTGTTGTGCAGAAATTCACAATGTCCCTGGCTGCCATCTTGTTTTTTTGTTACCGGCACGCAAAAATCTCAGAAGCTGGTGGGTTAGTTAGGTATGAGCCAGTTAAAAAAAAAGTGAGGGCCAATAGGAGGCCATAACAGATTATGCTGAAGCTTCCTACTGGATCACCGCTAGCACTATCTTTACATACCCAGGAAGTGAAGCGGCACAGAAAACTATGTAACTGGAAGCCTGGAGTATGTAAAAAATGGAAAAATAAATACAAATATTTTACATTTGGGTGTGATTGCTGCTTTAAGATTATTAACAAAACAAGTATTATTCATTTGGGTATACACATTTACTTTCACTCAGAAACTGCCGGCTCCGTTCACCTGTAAATTAATCATTTCTCTCTGTTGTGTGGCCAGCAGATATTTATTTATATTGGAGACATTTAGATCAGCGCCGATTATAGTAACATTTATCTGAGTAGCAATCCCAGCAACGTTTGAAACAATTTATTTTCTACATAATTGGAGCCAGGAAGTCTTATTTTCAGCTCCGGGTACCCCCAATTCCAAGATAATGACTGTTTTCTGTGAAGATGCAGGTCCTGGAGAATGCAATGTGGCCACTGCGGTCAACCAAAGGGGAGCCTCAACCCATGACTCTGTAGCGTCCTATTGTGCTGTATAAGGCAGCCATATTGTTCCTCCGGTGAGTATACTGATAAATATATTTGGAACTGGGGGGAGGTGGGTTACAGAGCTTAAAATAGCACGGTTCAGCTCCAGGGGACCCTCTGGTTCCAATGAACAAATTAATGAAAAAAATATTGCATAGGCAACATTGCTGTTTTAAGGAGGCAATCAATCCAAGCAGCACTTAAAAAATAGTTTTTTGTTTACATATACTGTATGCAGCCTTTGATTACCTTTATTGAAAATTAATAACATAAGCTGCCAATCGATTCATTTTCCTGTGATCGATCAGCAAAGATTGTGCTTTCCAAGGGTTTCTGTTAGATATTCCTTTTGATTATTAAACTGTAACCCACCTTTGTGTGACTGATGCTACATAAGATTGTTTCTGTTGGTAAAGAATGTGCAGTAGATAATATCACAAGGAGGTTATTTGAAGTGCAGAGGTGTGGCTAACTCCTAAAGGTAGATTTCAGGCATAGATGATATGACAAACAAGCTGTCTTGCGCTATCTAAGAAGGCCAATAAGTAACTTAGGTTTACTACAAAGAACGGTTTGTAAAAAAATATCTGTGATATTTGAGGACTATGATATTAGTTTGTGCTCTTTATTTGAAAAGAAACCCGGTGTATGCGGTTTTACTCGGTATAAGTAAAAAGACTAGAATATAATATCAGTCAGAAAGGATAGCACCAGGACACAGGAGGGATTCCAGCCAGAGAGGAAGGAAGAAGAACAAGATAACATATATCTTTGAGAAGCATATGCATATTTTATGTGAACTACCATATATCTGCTGTATGTAAGTAATAACTTCGGACAAATAAACACGATTTTTGTGTGCTAACCCGGATGCGGAATTATTATACCTAGGTAAAATATAATCTATTGAAGAAGATTCAATGTTCACTAAATGGCTGCCTTTCAGTTTCAATCAATCCTACTGTCAGTGTAACTCAGCAGCTACAATGTATTCTTATATTACTAAGGTAACATTATCTATGGTTACAGTTTGCAGCTCAAACGGCTGGGAATATTGGCAACAAAGGATCACAAACAGGAAAGTGTTACAAATATCTTGCACTGCTGGGGAAGTGTGCTAAAACATGCTATAGGAATCAAAGAATGCTCAGTATATTAAAGATCATTAAAAATGGCATTAAGAGTTGAATAATAAAAATAAAATAAATGCCGTATTATGTCATACTACAGAACTGATTTTTTAAAATAAAAACAGACATGTAGGATATTGCTTGGAATCCCTCTTTAAGATGTCCAAAGGAAAGGATATTTTCACCTATAACTAAGCAGTAACACTGATATATTAAAGAATGCTAAGTTACTGTAAAATTACTAATAACTATTAGTTGTCACAAATACGAACCTGGATGTCTTCAGTCTTCCGTACCATGCTATTAAATACCGTCATCCATACCTGCCAAATGAGAAAAAGACGGTGGGAACACATTTTACAACATCATATAAAATACTCTACACTTGCTTTTCTAAGATGCAATATTTTATCAAAACGTACTGTCCCGGCACAGCTTATTCTAACAAAAGCCGCCGGTTAACCGGGGCTTTACTCCGGCTGGCGCTGGACTAGACCGGGCGCCAGCCGCATCTCCTACGTGCACCCCCTCCAGCCCCCTCCACTCGCACGCATTTTTTCCCCCTTCCCGACCCCCAGGCTGCTCCTGCTTTGCCCCTTCGCTTCCCCGTACTCCCGCTTACCTTCTGGGGATGTCGGGGAAGCCGGGCGCGCCACGTGGCAGTGACGTCAGTGACGCGTGGACATGCCGCGTCACCACGCGGCACGCACGCATCCTGCCGTCGGGAAATGTAAGAATAAGATGTGCCGCTACTGTATATGTATATAGTTAGTACATCACAAACCCCTGACTCTTTCCTGAGCTTATCCAATTGGTTAAATGGTTTGTGCTTAAACCAATATGAGCAGAAGAAAGACAAGTCTCACATGGGTATATTTATAAAAGTATGTTTTAACAGTTATTTACATTTAACAAGAAAATCATAAATAAAGCAATTACATGTCCCATCAAAAATATGAGATATAACATGATGGATCAGTTATTATTTAAACAAGTCATGGTAAATTCAGGTAAATTCATGGAAAAGATAAATAAAAATTCCATCTTTTGTCAAACAAGCCACTCACAACCTTCACTCATGTAAATTGCCGCCTCTGCCAATGCACTGCCCTTGCCAACCACTTTGCTCCGTTCGGCTTCCATTAGTGATAAAAACACAAACTTAATAATATCATCATCTTCATCCCTTGTCGATCCACTACTGGTTCCACTACCTTCCAGGTACTGCGGTTGCAAGCTTCTCTTCTCCATGCTGCTCCAAAAATGTTATGATTTCATCCTGCCATCTTACCTTTGGTATTCACCCTAGTCTTTTAATCTTTTAACCCCCTTTGAATCCAGTTCAATGATGGTCATTTCTTTTTGCGATATGTCCGGCCCACCACCATTGTAATTTCTTCACCCTTGTGATGATGTCGCAGACTTGTGTTTGATCTATTCTTTCTTTTTCTTGTCTCTATGGGTCATGCCCAACATACATCTCTCTGTACTTCTCTGCATTGTTTAAAGCTTCTGAGTTAGTTGTGCATTCAGGGTCTACGTTTCACATCCATACATGAGCACGGGTAGAGACAAAAACATTCTTCTTGAGGCACAGTGGAAGTTTCTCTTGTCTTGTTTCTTTCAAATGATTTCCATACCATCTTCATTCTCCTATTTATTTCATTCAAAAAGTTCCCATCCATTGTTATTTGCTGCCAAGGTAGACTTAGGGCCTCATGCAGTAAGGGTTCAAAAAAATATCGCCGGGGCATTTATATCGCCGTTTTTTTGAGCATTGCTATCACGGTATTCAGAAAGCGTTGATTACCTGTCATAGCAAAATTCCCAAAACGGGCGAGTTGCCGCCAGCGATAGGATCGACCCTCTGAAAAGGCCTAACCCGGCGATTCATTTCTGTTGCAGAGAGAGCCTCTCCAAGTGAAAATCTTGGCCGAAATTTATGATTTTTAATATACATACACATCATGGTGTAGATGTGCAGGGGGTCTCCGGAGCAGAACCACGTTGGTTTGAGGTACAGATACAGGTACAGATACAGATACAGGCCCCATTAAGGAGTACCGGTATATCCTATGCATTTAAATGTCCCGGTCACGTGATGCGGGAATCCAATGCATAGGAGATACTGTCACCCCATTTTTTCTTTGCACATTGACTGATAATGTATTAATCTGTACCACTTTAGGGTACAAATCAATACATTATTAGGCCAATACTTTTTTTTGTAATTTCTTGCTTTGTATTGATGGTGATTTTTTCTATGTTTGTTTATTATGTGGGTGTAATTGTTTGTCATTTGGCTACTTTTTTTGTAATTTTTTAATGGCGATTTATTTTCGTTTTTCATTAATGATGTCCTGTGTTGGGAAATGCTTTTAATGGTTGTGTTGACGATATTTTTTCAGAATTAATTTCTTTGTTGGTTACTTTTACAATTAATTATTTGTTTTATTAATGAATTGGTTTCATTGGTTACTGGTACAATTAATTAATTGTTGTTTTAATAATTAATTGGTTTCATTGTTTACTGGTACAATGAATTAATTGGTTTCATTGGATAATGCTTTCATTAATTCACTGTTGAGCTGGTTAGTGCTTTTATTAATTTAATTAGCTGGCTAGTGTTTTTATTTATTGAATGGTGGTGTTTCTGTGGTTTTTAATGTTTTATTATTGTGTGTTTTGTACATTAATGTATTTTGATTAGGGTGCCCATTGAGTGCTATAGTGGCTTAACATGCCCATATTATTATTATATGGGTATGATGTACCACTATACTACTCAATGGGTACAGGGTGGGTATAGTGGGTCCGGGGTGGGTGCTTAGGCCTCCCGGGTGGGTAGCGGGGCAGGGTGGGTTAACCCCTTAATTACTATAGCATTATTAACCGCTAAGGTGATTAAGGGGTTAGGAGACATAAGATTGTATTTATTATGTGTGTATGCTTTCTGGCATTTTTCTCAAACATCCAGGGGGAGCATATGGGGAAAGAAATAAAAATTTAAGTGCAGACGTTTCTATAAAGTAGAATGATATAGTCTTGGCTCGTATAAATGTATTACTCACAAGATGTATGAGTTAATCAGGCAATTGGCAAATTGGGTTGCCACCCATCTGTATCTGGACCCCCCTTGTTTAAGATACCGTCAGCAGGATGATGTATATATAATAGAGAGAGAACTACATAGTGCGATCAAAAAGGTACAACTTTATAATTTAAAAAAACGGGTCAATAAAATGCGCACTTACAATGTGCCAGTAAAAATCATGCATGTATCTCACTAATGGAGAAAATGGAAGCTCCCCGAACTGCTCACCGCCTCCCTCGGGTGTTTGGCTGGCTTTCTCTCACGGATCTGTGTGCCGATTCTGAGCCTCCCTCACGGCGCCCGTCCAGGAAGATGACGTCACGGCTGCAGAGTTGGTCAGCTACGGGTCGCGTTTGAGTCCAAAATTTGGACTCAAACGCGACCCGTAGCTGACCAACTCTGCAGCCGTGACGTCATCTTCCTGGACGGGCGCCGTGAGGGAGGCTCAGAATCGGCACACAGATCCGTGAGAGAAAGCCAGCCAAACACCCGAGGGAGGCGGTGAGCAGTTCGGGGAGCTTCCATTTTCTCCATTAGTGAGATACATGCATGATTTTTACTGGCACATTGTAAGTGCGCATTTTATTGACCCGTTTTTTTAAATTATAAAGTTGTACCTTTTTGATCGCACTATGTAGTTCTCTCTCTATTATATATACATCATCCTGCTGACGGTATCTTAAACAAGGGGGGTCCAGATACAGATGGGTGGCAACCCAATTTGCCAATTGCCTGATTAACTCATACATCTTGTGAGTAATACATTTATACGAGCCAAGACTATATCATTCTACTTTATAGAAACGTCTGCACTTAAATTTTTATTTCTTTCCCCATATGCTCCCCCTGGATGTTTGAGAAAAATACTTGAATCCTTGGAACCCGTGAAACAGGTCCCACCAGTGAGGTTTGAGCTGGGTGGTTGGACTTTAATCATCACACTTCCCTTTATATAGATTTATTCACTATTGTTACTTTTTAATAGTTGTTTGCGCCTTATATCACTTATTCCACAATATGTATGCTTTCTGGCAACAGAGGACAGGGACCTGCAGTATCCTGGCAAGGACGCCCTTTATAATGCATGGGATAAGTAGAACTGTACTTATTTACTTTATTTATTCTGGCTGGCTAATGTTATGATTAATAATGGGCAAATAATCTATTATCCATATCTGGGAAATAGTCATTTTGCTCATTTAATGTACTGTATGTGTTTGGTGGTGGGGGGGAAAGGTTGATTTATTTAAATATAGGACATGCTTTATTTTTTTACATACAGGGTTGGTACCTTAGGTCTGCGGGGACCCATGGAGGCCACCTGGGGATCCCCGGACACCCACAGGTACCACCCAAGGACCCCCAGACGCCCACGGGTACCACCTTCGGAACCACGGGGGAAACCTGCAGGGAAGAACCGGGGGCTCCACAACTATGGAGGCCTCACGGACCCACAGGGCCCACCCGAGGGCCCAGATCCCTGTGGGAACCACCTGAGGGGCCCCAGACACCTGTGGGGATGAACCGGCGACCCCCAGACACCTGTGGGACCACCCGTGGACCCCATTGGGGCCGCCCAGACCCCCCAGAGACACCCGTGGGCACCCCCCGGGGTGCACTGTGGGGCCTGTGGATACCCGTCGGGCCCACCGGGGACCCCCAGTGGCCTGGAGTATTAATCATGTATGTTAAAAAATAAATCATGGTTTTATCATATGGGGGGGGGCATGGGGGGTGGGTTGTGTATTGGCGTTTTTTACATTTTTTAATGGTTTATTGGGGGCCTAGGAGGTGGGTAGTGGGGCTGTTGTGTGTATTGTTTTAATTGTGGGAGCAGGGGTGGGTGAAGGGGGTATTAGCCCTAAGGATGGGTGTTAATAACTTGCGGGTGGGTAGCGTGAGGGGTTAACCCCGTCATTACCGTAGCGGTATTAACCGCTAAGGTAATGAAGGGGTTAAGTCCACCCGCAATCCCCCCGCAAGGCCTAAACCCCCACCAAGGGTCAAATACCCCCTTCACCCACACCTGCTACCACCAATAAGCCTGGCACAGGTTGTTAACCCTTCATTGCCTTAGCGGTTAGCCGCTAAGGTAATGAAGTGGCTGTAAATACATTTTTCCTGCATCTGATTCATGCCGGGGGTCTCCGGTGCTGGTATTAATGGGTATCAGCTCCAGAGACCCCCGACATCAATCCGAGGAAGGAAAAAGGCCTGATTTTTTCTAAGTCCCGTCTCTCCGCTTATCGCTGCTCTTCGCCAGCTTCTCCCCACCAACTTGCCAACTTTTCCTGGCGTTTGGATTGGGGGAGAAAATCGCCATTCTAGAGCGGCGATAGGCGTTGATAACCTACCCGTGGCAACTGGAATTGTGCGAGTTTATGAACATTCCGAAAAGCGTTGATAAGTGGCTTATCGCCGCTCAGTCGGCAATTTGGTTTTGTTCAAAATTTTTTTGCCGATTCAGGCATTTATCGCCCACTTATCGACGCTTACTGAATCAGAGTAGGCATTTTGGCCGATAAGTGGTCGATAAGTGACTTATGAACGCTTACTGCCTAGGCCCCAAAGTCTTCGACTTCTAGTTCTATTCTAGGGCCACCCGATCCGACCGCGCTATAACCGGGGTCATACTAATTTTAAAAAAAATGGCTGCCGCGCACCCGATCAGGAGGAGGGGGGAGGAGGGGTTAAGAGGTGGAATGAGGCGCCGACAGCCGCACACGTCCCCCACAGCCACCGTACATTCCCCAGCATTCCCCTTGGACTTCACCCAGCAGCCTCACTTCTACCAGCACCGATCCCCTCCCCCCGATCCCCGCCAGCAGTCTGCACCACAGTCCGGCACCAATCCCCCCAGCCCCGCACCAATCACCCCCTCCCCCAGCCCCAATCCCCACAGGCAGCCCCACGCTGCCCCAGCAGCTGACACCTGAGGTAGCGGGGTACGGGGGGGGGAGGGCGCGGCTATGAGTGTATGCTGTGTGCAGTGTGCAGTGAGTGTGTGCAGTGAGTGTGTGCAGTGTGTGACATCATGGAGCGTCTCGTTGTTATGGCAATGTGCTTTACGTGACGTCGCGCAGCCAAGTTGACGGAATGTGGAGGGGAGAAAACAGCCAAAGGCAAGATAAATAAATATATAATAAAAAGATCTATAAAATGTTATCTCCGGGTTAGCCTTCGATAGAAGGTGGCAACCCTGGCTGCAGTGTGTGTTTGTGTGTATAGAGGTGTGGGCTGCAGTGTGTGTTTCTGTATACAGAGGTGGGCCCTGCAGTGTGCGTTTGTGTGTATAGAGGTGGGGGCTGCAGTGTGTGTGTGTGTGTATAGAGGATAGAGGATTTCGCTATCAGAAATAAATAAAACAAACCACTTTGCAGCCTGAAAACTGAAATGTACTTTCTAATCTCTACTGTACTTAATAAAAAAATGAATACATTAATTAAAATTACATAAATAATGAAGACATTAAAACTAAATAAATAATTAATTGACATTAATTAAAATGAAATAAAAAACGACGGCATTAATTAAAATTAAGACATTTTAAAAATTTGACATTCCTCATTCCTGACCTGACCTTGTGGCTTGTGCATATAATATTACAATTTGTAAAATAAATAGGGGAAATAAGGTTGTGTATTATAAATATCTGTTGCTACTTACACTACTTATTAGCTCTGCTAGGAGGTGGATTAAGAAGATAGACCAGTGATTCAAAACCTTTTTTGTTTGGAGGAACCCTTGAAGTATTTAGACAAATCTCGGGGAACCCCTATCTGGCTGACACATATTAGGTCACCCTAATAGTGCTGGCGACGTCGCGTCAAAACAAATGTATTGACACCGTCGCGTGTGCTTATAGTTGGAGCGTCAGGACGTCGCGACGGCTTGGTCGCGATCTCTGGAAGTCACTTCAATTTGATTTTTCCAGCGACCGCAGCATGACGTCAGTGTCGCCGGCACTAAAAGCGCGGCCTTAGGTTAATTTCACACCTCACGAGCCCCCTCTATTTCCCACGAATTTCTCTCTCCCCTCCGTCTCACTCACTCTCCCCCCCTCCCGCCTCGCATGTATTTATCTCCCCTGTTTTACTCCCTCTTTTGCTCACTCACTACCCTCTCTCCTCTCACTCGTCCCTACCTTCCATCAATTACCCCACTCTGCTCACTCAATCCCCCCACAAAGTACATACCAAAAACCCCACCCTACAATACATAATAAAAAATACCCGCCCCGCCAATACATATTAAAAAGACCCCCACCGCCCCAAAACATTTTTAAAAGATCCCCACCCCCCATACATATTGAAAAAAATTGGGCCGCAAAGGTAAAATCATCATCATCCTCATATACCCACCCCCGCATCTCCCTCTTCCATCTCCCATCTTTCCCCCCTCTGCATCTCCCATCTCTCCCACCTTCATCTCCCATCTTTCCTCCCCTCTTGCATCTCCCATCTCTCTCCCCCCCTGCATCTCCCATCTTTCTCCCCCCCTGCATCTCCTATCTCTCTCCCCCCTGCATCTCCCATCTCTCTCCCCCTCTGCATCTCCCATCTCTCCCCCCCTTCATCTACCATCTTTCTCCCCCCCTGCATCTCCTATCTCTCTCCCCCCCTGCATCTCCCATCTTTCTCCCCCCCTGCATCTCCTATCTCTCTCCCCCCCTGCATCTCCCATCTCCCCCCACTCTGCATCTCCCATCTCCCCCCATATCCTACCTCAGGCAGCTGCGAATTCGGCAGAGACGGCTGATCGGCGGGGGCGGCACTCGCTCACTAGCAGCAGGCACCGGAGGTGCCGCACTCCTAGCGAATGGCTGTGAGCGGGCTCTGGGGGAGGGGAGAGCGAGCCGGGTGCCGGGGGGATGGAGAGCCGGGGTGACGGGGGGAGGGAGAGCTGGAGGGAGAGCCTGGGAGGTGGAGGGAGGACCGGGGTGGTGGAGGGAGGGCCGGGGAGCTGGAGGGAGGGCCGGGGAGCTGGAGGGAGGGCCGGGGAGCCAGAGGGAGAGAGAGCCTGGGAGCCGGAGGGAGAACCGGGGTGCTGGGGGAGGGAAGACAGGGGAGAGTGGGATGCCATGTGACATCCCATTCAATCCCCTGCGGCCCGGCATTCTAAAGCCCCGCCCACGACATCCCATTCAATCCCTGCGGCCCGGCATACTAAAGCCCCGCCCCCGGCATCCCATTCAATCCCCTGCGGCCCGGCATTCTAAAGCCCCGCCTACGGCATCCCATTCAATCCCCTGCGGCCCGGCATTCTAAAGCCCCGCCTACGGCATCCCATTCAATCCCCTATGGCCCGGCATTCTAAAGCCCCGCCTACGGCATCCCATTCAATCCCCTATGGCCCGGCATTCTAAAGTCCCGCCCCCGGCATCCCATTCAATCCCCTGCGACCAAGATTTCTGAAAATACTTACCGCTGCTGCCGCCGCATCCTCCTCACCACCGCCGCTGCTGCTGACACAAAAAACGGGACCAGGGAGAAAATCCGGGACATTACCGGGACAAACCGGCAACTGGGACAGGAGAGAAAAAACTGTGACTGTCCCGGCAAAACCGGGACATCTGGTCACCCTAGTTATAGTGCGAAACTGCCCTGTTATCACTGCTTAGTGAATAGCAAAACAAGCAAGATCGCTCTATAAGGGCATTTACCGTGCATTAAGCCCCTTATCACTGTTTAGTGAATGAGCCCCTTAGTTTCCCACTGTTTCTGTAAAAAGGTCTAAACATAATTACCCTGTCACAAACAATTATTTAATCCATAATAATATCAAAAATAAACCGAATTGCATAGGCTTCCCTAAAATCAAGCTTAGGTCATTTACTAAAGCTGGATCAGCACATTGCAGCCTGCTCTGTGTGTGTGTGCTGCAGCTCTCCGGAGCTCCTGATGGGGGAGTTATCTACAGGCATACCCCGCTTTAAGGACACTCACTTTAAGTACACTCGCGAGCAAGTACATATCGCCCAATAGGCAAATGGCAGTTCGCGCATGCGCCTGTTAGCACGTCCTGAACAGCAATACCAGCTCCCTACCTGTACCGAAGCTGTGTGCAAGTGGGGAGACTATAGAGCCTGTTACACATGCGTTATTTACATCAGTTATGCACGTATATGAGGATTGCAGTACAGTACATGCATCGATAAGTGGGAAAAAGGTAGTGCTTCACTTTAAGTACATTTTCGCTTTACATACATGCTCCGGTCCCATTGCGTATGTTAATTTGAGGTATGCCTGTACTTATCATAATCAGGGAGCACAGCGAGATAACTACTAGTTTGTTTTAGTACTTCTAAAGATCACCTGATCAATCACACAGTGTCACTTATGTAAACCGTGACACCCAGCAACTGGTTTGCTTCAGTAACTCTTATGGGTTATACCCTTTTCCTTGCAATGATCATTTTAGATTTTTTAATGATCAAGTATAAATACCACACTACAGGGTATGTACTAATTAATGGGCTATAGAATATGAAATATCACAATTATCTAATGGTGATTTAACCTGCTATATTCGTCTCAACTACTACCTCAAGATACTATACCTTAAAGCCTGCCTAGCTAATACTATAGCATCCTGAGCCCCAGAGACAATAAAGCACCTTTCGTCTAGCGACTCAGCAGACTGGGATAACGAATTATAGTTTCAGTATGTCGCAATCCTACTCATTCCTGTTATCATAGCTATGAACAAGGAATTATACCTTTCTCTTTTAGGGTATCCAACAAGCTCATGCTCCTCTGACTCTTTATGGGTACTAGTGAATTAATTAAGCCACTCCATATACTATTATGACCGATACCTAGGGTCACCAGTATACAATCGGTTTGTAGCTATTAGCTATTAGTGACTCCTCGCGGGGCTTTTATTACCTTAGCGCATTCACAGAGGGACACGAGTGAGACCAGAGGCACATAAGTTCAGCAATCCACAAACAGGCTATAGATTCAAAGCCACTTTTGGTTTAGACTGAGTTATTAAGCTGTCCTTATATATACCTCTTATCTGATCTAAAGGATATTACTACTGTAATATGCACAACTTAGGCTAAGGCCCCGCTCCCAGAGTCAGCGCACCCGCACTGCTGACAGGCGGTGCGCTGAGATACACAGACCGCGATATGCGGTCTGTAGGGAGCGGGAGCCGGAGCGGGAGGTGGGCGGGTGGTGGGCGGTTTGACAGGGAGGGGGGGCGTGGCTTGAGCGGAGGGACCCGCTACTCTCCCCCCCCCCTCCCTCCACGGACTCGGGCTGGAGCTGGAAAGTAAGTTTAAACACACACACGCAGGCACTCATTCATACACACATACACACACACACACGCGCACACACACAGGCAGGCACTCACGCACTCATACACACACACACACATACACACTCATACACACACACAGACAGAGGCAGGCACTCACGCACTCGGGCACACACATACACACACAGACAGGCACGCACGCACTCAGACACACACACAGACAGGCACACACACAGAGAAAGGCACTCACCTGCTTTCACTCCACACTCCTCCCCGCTCCCCGAAGCCTCTCCTCCTCCCGAAGCCTCCCCTCCCCATTGGCTCACAGCCACACACGTCACGCGTCGAAGCTAGGAAACACCATTCTGTGGTGTCTCCAGCGGCTGACGCGCCACAGCGTGTAGTCAGCTGTGCCGCCAGTGGGGACCGGGACCGGCTCGCGAGGATTCCCCTGCTGGTGGGGAACTCGCTACATTGCCGCCCGCGCCAACGAGCGCAGCGGGACCGAGGCCTTACACTGCACAATAGCCGGTACAAATATTCCCTCTATATACGGAGCCACGCAGCCCCTCTGTACATCGCCTTGTTTGGTCTATTTTTGATGCACAACTTATTTTAATTATTATTTAAATAAAGATTATTTGTAATCATTACAATATACATTCTTGGATAACTGAGTGCTATTTTCAACTGAGTTCTTTTTCTTTGGTATACTTGTTGATACAAATCTCAGCCCAGCACCTTATCTCTACTCATCAATCATTTCACATTACTTAGCTGAGCTGGGGTTAACGTCTCTCTTCCCTTCCCCAACCTTTCCCGTGGTATGTTCAGATCATTTACTAACTGAAATATTTCAGGTTGAAACTCAGTTTCTCAGTATAATAAATGTTTCAGCGACAACATTTAACTTTTGTTGGTTGCTGCTCTACTTGGCATCGACCAACTAAAAACCATTTATAGCTTTTGACCACTATGTTTCATGTGTCTTGTTTCATTTTTAGTAGAACAGCTGCTAAACATGATGCAAACTGTCTGTGCCAAACTATGACACCGGTTTCAGAAGCTCATGCTCTGTTTAATGGCCTCAGGACAATAAACTAGGAAACCCGCACACAAAAAAAATGATTGAAGCTTAAAAAAGACTTCAATAGAAATGCAGAACTGTATATTATCTACCATCTTATGGACCGTTCTCTATTGTTAAAGCAGCCCTTCATATTGCTTTGCTTACAAAACAATGTATTATTCTTTCCATGTTGGGAAATTGTTTACCCCACTTTCTTCTACTTATTTTTTTGGTATTTTCATTTCTGAAGATGCACGCCCCCGGGAAACATAGAGCTATTTTTACAATGCAGTCTAGTAGTGAGACACCGTGCAACACCGCTGGTGATGTGTGGGCTGTAACGTGTCTTACAGGGTTGAGAGGTGTATTATGTCAGAAGACTGCTTAGTACAATGTATTTATTTATAAAATGATTTACCAGGAAGTAACACATTGAGAGTTACCTCTCGTTTTCAAGTATGTCCTGGGCATAGGGTTAAGCTACAGCCCCAGTCACTGCGTGCATGTACGCGTTGGAGCTCCAGCACCAGTTTCAGCCGCGATCTGTGGTCTGGGAAGTGCATCAAGAGAAGAGCAGGAGATCGCAAAGGGGGGGGGTGGTGAGGGGACGTGGCGGGGGCGCGACGTCACATGGCTGGTTCACACTCATTGGCAAAACCGCCATCATGACGTAGCCAGCGCTCAGCCACCAAGCCAAAAATGTCTTCTCTTTTGGCAAATGTGGTTGCACATCACGCTTTCTGCAGCCATGCACAAGCAGTGACTGGGGCCGGCCCCCTAGAGGGACGTATCTTGTACGCGCAGCGCACATAGTAGCGCGCGCAGCCGTGAGCAGTGGAGACGAGGCCTTATGATAACAAATACATAGTTACATTAAGTAAGCAAGGTTATACATTATATATGTAGCCCCTGTAAGAAATAGTGGACTACATATCCTTCTCCTACTGACGTAAGTCCTGTTAAGGGCAGGCGCCAGTAGTAATCATGGGTTTTTTCCCCTTCAAGCCCTGCTTCTGATTGATGGAGGCAGGCCACTGACTCTGTTGCAGGCCTGATACAGAGGGGAGGTCCTGCTGACATCATGAGGGGTGGGGCTGACTAAAGTTAGTACTGCCTGTTCCTGTGAGTGAGAAGGAGTTCTGTCCTGGGAGCAGAGAGAGAGAGAGTCTAGTCTAGTGCTGGAGCAGAGAGGAGACTGTCCTGAGAGTTTGGAGTTTGAGTAGAGCTGAACCAGCTGTAATGGACCAATGCCCCTCACCCTGCTGAGGGGGTGATGGGGAGAATCTACCTCCACCCAGAGGATACCCTCTGAGGTGGGCATTGGGGTATTGAGGCCCCACACAGACCATCCTGCTGGGGTACATCTTGGAGGAGAGGAGAGTAGGAAAAGGCTTGTACACATTTGGAGTGCATTGTGTATATGAACTGCTGTGTGCTGCTGCTGCTGTGTGCTGCCACTGCTAAGCTGAAAGAACCAATAAAGAGACACTGCTATTTTATATAAAGAGACTGTGTAAGAGCTGGATCATTCGCCCTGGGACCAGGGCTTCTCTGTAAGGGCCCTACCCCACATCCCTGGGGCTTATAGAGATGGAGGCGCTGCACCGTTACTAAGAAGATGGAGGCATATACCCCAGAAGCCTGGCCCTGTTGTCCCCAATACCAACGCAGGAGACTCAGGCCTTCCTGTTCCAAGCAGTTATGCACCACCATATACATGTAGTCATCCTTCACTACATCCTAGCGGAGCAATCTGTGTCTGGGGGGGGGGGGGGAACATGGGCTACATTTGGAGGCGAGCTGCTGAGATCCCAAACAGGACAGGCTTTCAGCAAGGCAGAGCGGGAAGAGTGAAGTACACCTTCCGTGCAAGTACTGGAGAGGGTTGGGCATGTAATACCAGGGGTAGTCAGGGGAGCGTGGACTCCCGCACAGTACGCCCTGGGTGCCCTAGATGGGTGATGTAAGATGGGTGTGGAGCTATAGCTGTTCTAGTCCCTTGAGGCAGATAGTGTGAGGCAACTGGGGGGGTCAGCCTGTTAACTTGTCCAGGGACCATGGCCCATGGCCCGCACTATGAGTGGCCAAAAGTAGAAGACGCCCGTACTTAGGGAGATGCCCGGTACACTAAAAGGCACCCACATAAAACACACCACAGAGTACTTGTAGGAACCGTCAGCGAGTACGTGCATAGAGAAGGAGCTCAGCCTAGCCTGGGGTATGCCACATCATACTAGTGGGCACCAGTCAGAAAGAGTGAGCAGTTGGAGTATAGTCAGTGTCTAGGAACGAGCTATGCACTAGACACTGAGAATAGTGCACATGTACATTTGGAGGGCTCATCAAAGATGGCGGCCGTCACTACATATGCTCCGCGGAGCAAGAAAGAGTCCAAAATGGCGACTGCAGCGCCATCCACGGCCCAGCAGTTAGCAGCCGAACTAAAATGGTGATTCCCACCAATCCTGGAGCTCGCACGTGAATCGTGCAAAGAGACTGTGAGAGAAATGTGGAGAGAGATGTGCAGGAGTTTGGCGCCAAACCCAGATCCCCTGCAAGAGGAACGGAGCGGCGCGAAAGCCGAAAGCCCACCCACCTGTGCTGTGACTGGCCGACAAACAAAGCCACGTCACACTGAGAGAAGGAGTGCCCCTTCTCTTGTTTCCACCAGAGGGAGGGGGCATGAGGAAAGCCAATCAGGAGAGTCTTCCCCAGCGAAGGGAGGGACAGGAAGTGAGAGCGAGGAACTTCACTTCTGCCTGACTGTTGAAGAGCAATAAGCTGATCAAGTGAACTGTTCAACCCCTGCGTGCACAATTGCCGAATTAAGCACCACTATCTTCCAACTTCCAGGAGGTTTCCTAATAGTGGAGATCGAGGGCCGAGAGTATCTCCGGTGCCTGTGTGTACACTGCAGGACACCCGGACCGGCCGCAAGCACCAAAGCACGATGCCCTCAATGTGGCACGTACTATCTATGGCCTAACAAACCATGGCCCCTACTACAGACCCCTCGGGGTGCCTCTCCGGGAACCCTAACGGAGGTGGAGGAGACAAACGACGAGGTTGCCCTAGTTCCCTGCATCAACCCTGCGGTGGGAACAAAGGCCCAGCCAACGACAGAGCCGAGAGAACCGTCGGCGGAGAAGAGCGCGACCGCAGTGGAGGTACCAGAGCGGGCCCGTTTCGTACCGATATCCACTGGCGGTGCTGCCCAAGAACCCGGTGACTCCCTAGCGGAGGATCCGATCAAATCATCTTCGGAGGAAGAAGATGGCGTCCCGTCGGTGGCAATGCGCCTACCGGCGAACCACCCCAGCTGTAATAAAGATGGCGGTCAACATACCGGAGAAAGAGAGCAGACGAGTCCGGACACCTTCCGACGGTGAGCGCTGGTGCGGCCTGAGGCCCGTAGAAGTCCCACGGCCGTGGTGACTCCCAGTGCGGCAGAGATGGCATCCGAGACGGCTCCGGAGGAACCAGAGATCATCAGCCGGCAGCGGAGCGGTAAGGAGACTCCACCACCCCCTTACTTCCACCAGGCGAAGAAGGAACCTGCAGAGGATGAGAGGGAGAGGCTTGCGGCCTACCTGCCCGTCCGTGGACCGGATGACCTACCACCGCCCCTTCCGGTCCTCGACGCACTTCCGGTGCGTGACCGCGGAGCGGTTGGAGATTCCGCGGGCGCCGACGATGACATCACTTCTGGGTCCGACTGGAAAAGAGGCCCGAGAGCGCTGTTCTCCTCATGGAGAGCAGCAATGGCAGCTGCAATGGCCACCCTGAGAGGCCAAGGCCCTTCCAGAGGACCACGGGGCTCAGCGGAGAGAGAAACCAAGAAAGTGCCCACTGGTCGCGGTATTACCCGCTTGCTGGACACTGATTTGGACATTGCCCCAACCCCAAGCCCTAGCGCCATTGCCCCGGCCACTGCCCCTGCCCCATCACGAGTTATACCACCGGGACCTAGCGGGGATAAATTAAGTAAGTACCCCAAATATTCCAGAGATGTGAGGGATTGGGAATTGAGTGGCGAAGGGTCTGATGGGGAGATACCGTATGCAAATGTAATTCGTGTACCTAAACCTGTACCATTTTCTCCTGTGTCTAGAGGGAGGGCCCGAGGGTCCCACACTACAGCAGAGGCTGGGCCTGTAAGTGAAGTGGTTCACAAGATGAATCCTACTGTTTACATCAACGCCAAAGGGAAACGAGATTGCTTGCGCTCTACAGAGGCAGGTACGTCCGGTGTCTCATCATAAGTGGAGTCTAAGGTAGATACTGGTAGCCCCTTATCAGAGTACGAGCACCGTGACAAGTGGTGGGCACCCCTGTTCACTGGGTACCACAAAGGTATGGACCGCACCAGGTTCCTATTAATCAGGAACAACATAGTTGTTTATTGGTGGGCGGTAGGTGCCTATACTCCCCAGGAGGTGCGGATGAAATAGAACACCGGTACCAGGAGATAGAGCAAAAGATCATTCTTCCTAAGGGGCCTAGTATTTTGTATGACGACATTGCTCATGTAGAACCAGAGTTTTGGGTACTGCCAAGCAGGGCGGGTCGTAGGAAGTTGACCAAGTTGAGCCGAGCAGACAGAGCCATAGTGGCCAGGTATAGGCAGTCACACGGGTATGAGTATCCTTATGTGCCTGAACCCATAATGAGGGAAATAGAAGAGAACAGAGATAGTTGGCTCCGAGAGGCCGTACAAGAGTATTTGAGGACGAAGTTTGGTAAGGCGGGGTACCACAATGAGGACCGAATCAGTGAGGTGGTCCGGGTCTGGAGTATAGGACGGTGCATATACATGCAAAGTGTAATATATCGGCCAGAGTCTGGGTCGGTACAGCCCTATTACGTTACTATCACTGACCATAATGGGAGGGCGGTACGGAAGCCTAACCCAAAGCATTATTATTAGTGGTTACCCCCGTTGGGAGTAACCGTACGGTTGATATATATATATATTCTGGTAAACGTTTCAGTGAGTATCATAACATACTTGTCATGTGTTTTGTTTCCCGGGTTTGTTCACCGCATGATGGTACTGCTAAAGTTAGTTCCAAGTGGGGACCATTGGATTCCACCAGAGGGAGAGTGTAGCCCCTGTAAGAAATAGTGGACTACATATCCTTCTCCTACTGACGTAAGTCCTGTTAAGGGCAGGCGCCAGTAGTAATCATGGGTTTTTCCCCCTTCAAGCCCTGCTTCTGATTGATGGAGGCAGGCCCCTGACTCTGTTGCAAGCCTGATACAGAGGGGAGGTCCTGCTGACATCATGAGGGGTGGGGCTGACTAAAGTTAGTACTGCCTGTTCCTGTGAGTGAGAAGGAGTTCTGTCCTGGGAGCAGAAAGAGAGAGTCTAGTCTAGTGCTGGAGCAGAGAGGAGACTGTCCTGAGAGTTCGGAGTTTGAGTAGAGCTGAACCAGCTGTAGTGGACCAATGCCCCTCACCCTGCTGAGGGGGTGATGGGGAGAATCTACCCCCACCCAGAGGATACACTCTGAGGTGGGCATTGGGGTATTGAGGCCCCACACAGACCATCCTGCTGGGTACATCTTGTAGGAGAGGAGAGGAGGAAAAGCCTGTACACATTTGGAGTGCATTGTGTATATGAACTGCTGTGTGCTGCTGCTGCTGTGTGCTGCCACTGCTAAGCTGTAAGGAACCAATAAAGAGACACTGCTATTTTATATGAAGAGACTGTGTGTGAGAGCTGGATCATTCACCCTGGGACCAGGGCTTCTCTGTAAGAGTCCTACCCCACATCCCTGGGGCTTATAGAGATGGAGGCGCTGCACCGTTGCTAAGAAGATGGAGGCATATACCCCAGAAGCCTGGCCCTGTTGTCCCCAATACCAACGCAGGAGACTCAGGCCCTCCTGTTCTAAGCAGGTATGCACCACCATATACATGTAGTCATCCCTCACTACACCCTAGCGGAGCAATCTGTGTCTGTTGGGGGAACATGGGCTACATATACAAGACATTGCATGCACAATTACAGATAATATATGTTATTGGCGTGTGTAACAGTTACGGACCAGATTAAAATGTGAGATAGCCTTAGTTTTGAATGAATTTAGACTGTTGGCGGTTGTGAGTGTCTCCGGTAGATTGTTCCAGTTTTGGGGTGCACGGTAAGTGAAGGTGGAGTGGCCGGATACTTTGCTGAACCTTGGGACCATGAAAAGTCTTTTGAGTCAGATCTCAGATGATAAGTGCGGCATGTGATAGGGGTGAGGTGCTTGTTCAGATAGATAGGTAGCTTGCCCAAAAAGTATTTGAAGGCAAGACAGGAAAGGGGAACTTTGCGCCTAGACTCGAGTGATGACCAATCTAGTTCTTTGAGCATTTCGCAGTGATGTGTGTTGTAATTGCATTGTAGGAAAAAATGCATATTGCATTGTAGAGGGTGTGAAGTTTGCTAAGGTGGGTTTGGGGTGCCGAGCCATATACTATGTCACCATAGTCTATCATTGGCATTAGCATCTGCTGTGCGGTACACTTTCTGACCAGCAGACTTAGGGAGGATTTGTTCCTATAAAGTACACCTAGTTTGGCATAGGTTGGGGATGTCAGGGTATCAATGTGCAACCCAAATGTTAAATGGGAGTCAAACCATATGCCCAAGTATTTAAAACCAGTAACAAGGGCTAGGATGGTATTAGACAGTATTTTTATCCCCACTTTTGAAGATTGGACCACTCTGGCAGTTATCCAGGTATTAGGGATATGGCCTGCAGACAGGATAGAGTTGACTATGGAAGCAACCGGTTTGGCAATGACTGGGGCACCAAGTCATAGGAACTTATATTGCAGAAAGTTAGGTCCACATTGACTGCCTGGTTTTAATTTGAGGAGCACTTGTGTAATCTCTTCAGATACTGGGACAAATTGAAAATTGTGGGCAGTGCTGGGAGGGAGTGGGGCTATAGGGGTACTCACAGAATGAGGTTCATGTTTGTAGTTTGGGCTGCGTTTCGCTAATAAGTTAGTAGCACACCCCACAAAGTAATCATTGAATGTATTTGCCATGTCAGTTGGATTTGTCAGAGTAATATCCTCCTTAATGATATTACATAGTTGTTGATGGCTAGAAGACTGAAATATATTGTTGATAACCTTCCAGAAGTTAGCTGGGTTTGATGTATTTTGGTGGAGATTGTCAGAGTAATATTGTGCTTTTGCGTGCCTTGTTTGCCTTGTGCACATGTTCCGCATGCATCTGTAGTGATTAAGAACCTTGGTAGTGACAGTTACTTTGTAGCTTTTCCACAAGGCATCCCTAAGATGGTAGAGTGCTATAAGGTGGGTTGTAACCCACGGAAGGTGGGCCCCCCGTACTCTTAGGCCGTGCCTATAGTGCCATCGATGGCGACGGCGACACCGGTGAAAGTTATATTTCACCAGGCGGCGTCGCATAATTCCGGCAATTTGATTGGTTCAAGGGCCGTTATGACACGACAGCCCTTGAAAAATCTAATTTTGCCGGCTACCAGTTTTCGCACGCGGCGGCAGCGGAAATGCTTTTGGGCGACGTTGTGCCGCCGGCACTATAAGCATGGCCTTATTTTGCATAGGGAAGCATGCCCCATAATTCTTAGATTTGAATTTAAATGCCTCAAAAAGATCACAATAAAACCACAATAGTAAAAAGAGCGTTGGAAAAATGAAATGCATTTTAGGTAGATTACTGCTTTAAGAGCAAACCATAGTAAACATGATCCGAAAATATTGCAAAAGGACAATGCCCATAAACTGCAAAAAAGACTACAGATGTGCTAAAATATGCATATACTGTATGCACTAATACAGTATACATATGCTCAAATACTGAACACAAGATAAAATATTACCAAATAATATCAAAAAGTCGTTTTCTGACATTTAAAGTAGTGTAGAAAAAAACATGGAGCACTGCAAAAACCAATGAGAACTGGAGGCAGGATCAAAGGTGAAAAAATAAAAACGTTTTATTAACACAAAATTGCCCATTAAGGAAGCTGAAATGGCACTGACGCGTTTCTCACCGAACCGGCGCTTTATCAAAGAGTTCACCCTGATTCTTACTTAAGGAATTGAAATATCGACTTGAATACGACTTGGCCAAATATTTCCAGTAGCACCACTTGGAGATTAATTTATCTTAAATATATAATGTTTTCTCACATTTATCAGCTTTCATGAACAGACACACACACACACACACACACACACACACACACACACACACACACACACACACACACACACACACACACACACACACACACACACACACACACACACACACACACGCAGAAAGAAGTTATTATTTGATGGAAGATGAATGGTTTCTAGTTATAGAATTAAAATGATGGGTTACTGATTCAATATTTTCTGAACATATTCATTTATTCACAGCTGGTGATATGAACTGGTATACTGGTCAGCTGAATGTTTATAATGTTTCTACTATATGCTTCATTCACGTTTTCTCAGTTAAATTAATGCTGCTGGATAATTAAGACTCTCTTGAGCTTTCATCCCAGAAAGAGCTAACAATCTAGTTTCTGATGGCTGGGACACATGCAGATATACATATTAGATGCATATTAACATATTCAAAGATCTTGCAATGGACTCTGAATCAGGTCCCCATTGCAAAGCCCATCTAGAGACCACCAGATAACTGCTTTACCACTGTAACAAGTAGGTGGTTTCACATTTTGGCATGTATGGTACAGTATCACTGGCGGTCTTGTCAGATTCATGTATAGTCACTAATTCACACCTAATAACATGATCCAAGATCCTAGACAGCTGAATATGTATAATGTTTCGACTATATATGCTTGATTCAAGGATTCACATGTAAAGTAACATTGATGGATAATTACAAAATGTCACCAACTTTCTTACCCAAAGGGGTCACTTCCAGTTGTGTGGTGCTTGTGGCTCAGGCTGATAATTTAGCATACACAAAGATATGTCAATGGGATCTGAATCATGTTCTCCACTGCAAAGCCCATGCAGGCACCACCAGGTGACCCTCCCAAATAGATGCGTTACCATGTGGGGAATAAGTGGTGAATCACTGGTGGGCATCATGATTACAGAGAAAATACAGTGTGGCTCATACAGCTCATTAACAGAATCAGAATGCGCGTTATTACAAAACTCCCGTTTGGGAAGACGCTGCTATAAGGGTCTCTCCCCCCCGTTTCCATTGTTATCTGGGCATTTATAACAGGCTCACCAGCACTCAGCTAGAACAACACATCCCCCCATTACCCTCATACATCACAAACCTAACAACACATCCCCCCATTACCCTCATACATCACAAACCTAACAACACATCCCCCCATTACCCTCATACATCACAAACCTAACAACACATCCCCCCATTACCCTCATACATCACAAACCTAACAACACATCCCCCCATTACCCTCATACATCACAAACCTAACAACACATCCCCCCATTACCCTCATACATCACAAACCTAACAACACATCCCCCCATTACCCTCATACATCACAAACCTAACAACACACCCGCTTCTGCTAGGGACTCTCCTAGCACAGACTCCTCACCTCCCAGGCATTACAGGGGTTTGTGGCACTGACCCAGCGAATATCCGCCTCCTTCTCCGGCTCTGGCTTCCAGGCGGATGCCCCAGGTTCCTGCCGGAGCCTCCCAGCTTCTCTCCCCCGCAGCAGCAGCAGGACGCGCCGGGCAGGCACTGACCCCAATGTGTGTGTGTGTGAGTGTGTGTGTGAGTGTGTGTGTGCTTTGTATCTCCGCTTTGTATCTCCTTTTTATGGTACCCCCTCCTTCTGCAGCCCGCATGACAACCTTTCCCTGCCTGACATCAGTCTAGTCTAAACCGGTTTCCATAACTGCAGAGTGCTGAAAATAATGAAACCGGGAGGAGGGTGCAAAGGAGAGGGAGGAACAGAGCGAGCTGCAGCTATCCCCGGGGCGGCGGGGCGCGCGGTACCCCTGTGGCACTGTGGCCCTGTGCAGCCACGGTTACTGTATGGTCAGGGGTTCTGGGCTCCTGTCACGTACAGAGCCACTGAAGCTCGAACAGCTGCAGCAAATGTGCACTCTGTGACACAGGTTGTTGGTGGCTTACTTTTAGTAATACAATGAAATGCTAAGTTTTCTACGAATTATTTTTCACAATTTATCTTTACAACTCATTGTGTGCAACTGTTTTTTTGTGTCTCTTTTTCAATACAAAGAACTTGTGATCAACTTACCTGTGTGCTGTCCCTTGATGTCGTGCTTCAACCGGTATCGTATGGTCTATTGTTGTGTTATGGGATAAGCATCAAACTTTGTTTACTTTCAAGTGGAGTGCGGCTGTTTTTTGGATTCTATATATAGCAAATGGATATATTACTGTATGCTCATTTGCATGTCTTAGACAGGTCTGCAACCCCGCCTCTCACAATTATCACCCAGCACACAGCACTTCCACTGCAGCAAGGGATTCTGGGAAATGACATGCAAATGAGCACACAGTGCCACTTATTGCTTCAAAACCATTCAACATGGTTCCCCTATAGGCTTAAGCTTGCTGCATGGTCACAGCTTTGAGCACAGCCAGGGTTAGGCCTCGGCCATGTTCCTTGCTTGCAGGCGGAAGCGCGCTAACGCGCGCTCCCGCTCAGCACTGAGACCCTACAGCCGCAATTAGAGCGGCTTTAGTAGGGGCTCGCCTATGCTTCCGCAAGCGCGCGGAAGCGTAGGTCTTAGGGGAATTTAAAATTCTTGCCGGCGCGACAGGCCGGTCACGTGAGCGGTTCGCCCAATGAGGGCGAACCAGCTCCGTGACGTCACTGGCCCGCCCCCGGCCAGTGACGTGCCTGCCCCCGGCAGGCCCCCTGACGGCGCGTGCGGTAAGCAACCGCAAGGCCAGGGAAAGCACCCGCTTTCCCTTAGCCTCAGCGTGCCTCAGCACGCCAGCAAGGAGCCTGGCCGAGGCCTTAAGATGCATAGCCAGCAAACCCACCCACATACAGACGATTTCAACCTTAATGGGTCTCTTCAGTGTGGGGTTGGTTATGCTGGCTGTGCTCAAAGCTGTGACCATGCAGCAAGCTTAAGCCTGTAGGGGAACCATGTTGAATGGTTTTGTGTGCTCATTTGCATGTCATTTCCCAGAATCCCTTGCTGCAGTGTAAGTGCTGGGTGATAATGGTGAAAGGCGGGGTTGCAGACCTGCCTAAGACATGCAAATGAGCATACAGTAATATTTCCATTTGCTAAATGCTTTGTTGTGGAGGGTTTTTGTCACTTTTTTTTACCCACCATAACTTAACTAGGTATACACACACACACACGCACACACGCACACACGCACACACGCACACACGCACACACGCACACACGCACACACGCACACCACTGAGTTTAGAAATGTTATTGTAAAGCTGTGTATGTGTGTATATCAGGGCTGCAGACAGATTTCCCAGGGCCCAGCACCATGTCGGTGGTCTTACGAGCCCCCTCTATTTCTCCCCCCCCCCTTCCCATGTATTTCTCTCCCCTCCTTGTCACTCCCTCTCTTCCTCACTCACCCCCTTGCACTCTCCCCCCCCTCCATCAATTACCCCACAATCACTCAATCCCTTCCTGCCCCAGCCTCGCATGTATTTCTCTCCCGTGTCTCCCTCTTACTCTCTTTCTTCCTCACTCCCTCCCCCTCCATCAATTACCCCGCTCTCACTCAGTCCCCCCTCACACAATGCCCCCCACAAAATATACACCACCCCCCCAAATACAACACCCCCCAAATACATATAAAAACCCCACACCCCAAATACATATATATTTAAAAAAAACAAAAACAAATACCCTTGCTTAAGGAACCCCGGGGTTCCGCGGAACGCCATTTGAAAATCACTGGTGTATATATATATAATTTCCTAATAGAAAACTACAATGTGCCCCTTTAGAACTTTAAATACTACAGGTAATTTTTAATTTAGAAATTGCTTTTCTTATTTCATCCTAACTACATACTTCATTCCATTACTATAAACACAAACAATTAAAGAATGCAGAAACATTTTAATCGGGGGGGGGGGGGGCGGGTAATCTCATTGTAAACACATTTATTTTTGTTCCAGTGCCCCGTTAAAATGAACATGGAACATGGTACAATAACAAGCAAGACTGAATGATTACACTTGTCTATAAGAAATTCCAGGTTCTTAGCCATGCAGAACACTGATCAAAAAATTAAGGGTCATTCTGCCAAAGGGGCCCATCGCGCATTTTTCGGACAAAAATCCTCATTGAAGTCTATGGGGATTTTTGGCTGAAAACAGCCTGAATGGACGCATCAGAAAATTACAATCTGATAAGTGAGACTTGATAGTCTTTATCCCCCCTCTTGTACTCTATTCCACAGTAATCTTTATTCTTTTTGTTTGTTTGCTTGCCTTCCTCTGGATCAAAATACAGTAAATATGGATATAGGATAAAGTATCTGTCGTCTAAATTTAAACATAAAATGTTTTACTAGGAAGTAATACATTGAGAGTTACCTCTCATTTTCAAGTGTGTCCTGGGCACAGAGTTATGATTACAGATACATGGTGACAAATACATAGTTACATTAAGGGCCTCATGCAGTAAGCGCCGAAAAGGCTTTTATCGCCATAAATGCCTTCCCGATTCAGTAAGCGCCGATAAGTGGCCAAAATCGGCAATTTTTGTTCCCGATAAAAACTTATCAGCACCCGGGTGCCGATAAGCCACTTATCGGCACTTTTTGAACTCGGCTGAATTCAGGTAGCCCCCGATCAGCTTTTCGCTGCTGACCGGCACTCCAGAATTGAGAGTTTTACGCCAATCCGTCCCGCCAACTAAAGGTGGTGTATAAGCATCGGCAAGGTCGACACTTAGAAAAAAAACAGCCCTTTTTCCTGTCTGTGATTGATGCCGGGGGTCTCCGGAGCTGATACCAGCACCGGAGCCCCCCGGCATGCATCCGAGGCAGGAAAAATGTATGTACAGCCCACTTCATTACCTTAGCGGCTAACCGCTAAGGCAATGAAGGGGTTAACCCGCCGTGCCAGGTTTATTGTGGGTAGCCGGTGTGGGTGAAGGGGGTATTTGGCCCTTGTTGCTTGTTTAGGGCTTGCGGGTGGGTAGCGGGAGGGATTAACCCCTTCACGACCGTAGCGGTGAATACATATATATATACAGCTCAACCCCGTTATAGCGCGGTCCTCGGGGGCCACCCGATCCGACCGCGCTAGAACCGGGGTCGCGCTAATTTTTTAAAAAAATGGCCGCGGCGCGCGGCCGATCGGGAGGGAGAGAGGAAGGAATGAAGGAGGGAGGGAAGAGGTGGCCGGAAGCCCTACAGAGTGCTGTGAGTGCAGAGTGCTGTGTGCTGTGAGAGTGTGCTGTGAGCAGTGTGTAGTGTGTGTGCAGTGTGTGTGCAGTGTGCAGTGAGCGCTGGTAGTGTGTGTAGTGTGCAGTGGGAGTGTGTGCAGTGAGAGTGTGCAGTGTGCAGTGAGGGCTGGTAGTGTGTGTAGTGTGCAGTGGAAGTGTGTGCAGTGAGAGTGTGCAGTGTGCAGTGAGGGCTGGTAGTTTGTGCAGTGAGAGTGTGCAGTGAGAGTGTGTGCAGTGAGAGTGTGTGCAGTGAGAGCGTGTGCAGTGAGAGTGTGTGCAGTGTGTGCTGGTAGTGTTTGCAGTGTGCAGTGTGCAGTGAGAGTGTGTGCAGTGTGCAGTGAGAGTGTGTGCAGTGTGCAGTGAGAGTGTGTGCAGTGAGAATGTGTGCAGTGACAGTGTGTGCAGTGTGCAGTGAGAGTGTGTGCAGTGTGCAGTGAGAGTGTGTGCAGTGAGAGTGTGTGCAGTGATGCAGTGAGAGTGTTTTTTTTTTTTTATAAATTCGGGGTCCATGCTTAAACCGCGTTATATGCGGATCCGCGTTATAGCGGATCGCGCTATAACGGGGTTGAGCTATATATATATATATATATATATATATATATATATATATATATATATTACCCCAACAACCACTATACCCCCCTAAAATACACATATATGCACATCAATGATACTATAGGCCGGCGGGGGCCCTCGGGTGTTACCCACAGGCCTGCAGTACCAATTCTGTGCCCCCCCCCAATTAATGTCAAAATACATACATACTTATAAAGAAATACCCCCCCCCCCCCTAACACATACTGTATAGTAATGGGCACAATTACTATTATCCACAAATGGATAATAGTGAATGTGCCCATTTTAAATACATAAAGAACAATAAATACATTAAATACATATAGCACTCACCCATGTCCGGCTGCCACGATGAAGGCCATCCTCATCTTCATCCTGCCCATGCCCCCTCCGATGTTGCAAAACAGAAACAAGAATAAAAACATCCAATGTAATGTCCCCTAACCCCTTAATCACCATAGCGGTTATTAACCGCTACAGTTATTAAGGGGTTAACCCACCCTCACCCACCACTCGGGAGGTCTACATATCCTCCCCCACTAACCCCCCACCCCGTGAGGCCTAACCACCCTCACCCACTACCCAGCCGGGAGGCCTACCCACATACCCTTGGGGCCAATACCCCCTCCCCCCACCCCCAGTACCCACAATAAAAACAATACATTGCCCCAAAATAAATATCATTCTATTTATTAAAAACATAACCCACCCCCTATGCCCCCCCATAAATACATGATTTATTCTTTTACATACAGGGTTCATACCCCAGGCCCACGTGAGTCCACGGTGGACCCAACGGGTCACCTCACATACCTACAGGTTACCAGCAACTTGTTTCATACAGGTTCTGGAGGCCTGTTGGAGGGTCCCGCCAGGCGCCATGGCCCACCAGGTGGTCTCCGCTGGTCACCGTGGGCCACAATTGGGTCCCCACGGTAGGCCCGTGGATGTCTGGGAGCCCCGGGTCAGACCCACAGGTGTCTGCGGGCCTCGGGTGGTTCCCACGGGGGTCAGGGGACCCACGGGTGGGCACTACGGGTCCGCGGTGCCCCCACAGATGTAGGGGCCACCGGTTCTTCCCCGCACACTACGGGTCCGCGGTGCCCCCACAGATGTGGGGCCACCGGTTCTTCCCCGCAGACTACGGGTCCGCGGTGCCCCCACAGATGTGGGGCCACCGGTTCTTCCCCACAGGTGCCCCCCATGGACCCACCAGCCTGATACCTGTGAGATATCCGAGGATAGCGCAGGTGGTCTCCAGAGGTCTCATGCAGAACCAAAACAACAAACCCTGAATGTAAAACAAATAAACCTGACCTATACATTCAATACATCAATCCCCCCCCCCCCCCCCCAACACATACAGTGCAATAATGTGCCAAATAACTATTATCCAGATAGGGATAATAGATTATTTGCTCATTATTAAACACATTAACTAGCATATTATAATAAATAAAGTACTACTGACCTCATCAATAAGAAGATTGGCTGTGCTTTCATTGCCTTTAAATGACGTCATCATTTTTTTTTTCTCAGCCAAACCACATGGTTTTCACGGCCCAATCAGGGCCGTGGGAACCATATGACGAAAATGTGATGTCATAGGCCTTTAAAAGCCTATGTCGTCTCATTTTGAAGCCAGACGCCGAGGAGGAAGGACCTCCAGACAAGAAAGAAGACCAGGGCGTGGCACCAGACGGGGAGAAGACCCCGGAAGAAGATACAAGAATACAGATGAAGATGGATTACAACTAGAAGACCCCTGGATTGCCGTGTTTTATTATTTTAATGTTTATTATTTTATGGTTTTTTATTTTATGGGTTCCTGTTCGTGGATTGGTTTGTGAGTAAGCTGATCAACGGTAGTCGGTGAGTGGGTCAAGTAATGGTAAGTTAAATAAAGAAATGTATTTAATGTAAATGTGTTTTTTTTGTTGCTTTTTCATGTGTATATTTTTTTTATTGTACATCATTTCTTGCCACTGTATGTATGTATGTATGTCTAGAGAGATATATACATACAGGGTAAGAAATGATAGTGTTGTAAAAGCTTTCTTTGCACTATTGTAAATGATTTTGGCTATGCTGCTATGCATAGATGTGTGTTAAATGTATTTTATAATTAGATAGATGTAATTTTTGGGCTTCTATGCTGTACTTTAGGTCATGGTGAGGCTTGCTTTTCTATATTGTAATTGTTGGTGTCCTATTTTGTATGATGCTAACTTGTTCTCTTTAACGGTTGCTATAGTAATTGTGTAATTGGTATGGATGCTATTTTAATTGTTTGGGGATGTAATTAATATATGCTAATTGATTGATGGTGACTTTATTGGATTACATTGTATACTTCTTTTGAGGTTATTTTAGTTGGAATATTATATTGTTAACATTGATTTGCAGCATCTACATGTAGCTTACATTTTATGCAGCATGTATACAATGTATATGCAATGTTTTAAGTGGCATTTGAGGCTTTGGATTGGCATTTGATGCTTTAGAATGAATGATTACATTTGATTTGTTTACGAAATAGCATTGTATTTCATTGAGGATGTTATGGATAAGTGGTATTTTTATTGGAGCATGTTCTTGTTAACCCGGAGACATTTATTTGTATATTGGTTCCTCATGTGTGTATATATATATGTGTATATATATGTGTATATATATATGTGTATATATATATATATATATATGTGTGTATATATATATATATATGGAAACACAAAAAAGAAAACCTCTAAAGTAGCACTCAGACAAATCTTTGCAAAGAATAAAAGGGGTACTTTAATTAAATTTGAAAAAAATAACAGACATACAAACAGCAGTGGGCTAATTTTAATTTTTGCTGCTGTTGATCCTGCCTGCCTTTGCCCTATTTTGGACAACTAATCAAGTCCTATATTTTTGGACTTTTTCAGTGGACTGTGCTGTGCTGATTTTTGTATGCAGTATCTTTACATCAAGGAGCTGAGTATCTTGGGTTATTTTATCCCTCCCTGTTTTTGTTTCCCATCTGCTTCAATATATGTATTTGGGTCACTAAATATACATACTTATATGTCTCCTTTGCCCTAGCATCACCTGAGTTGTAATAGGTTTACACTTTGCTAGTGATATTTTTTACTGCTATCAGCATAACACTTATGTTATTTTCTGTGTATTTTTTTATGCTTATATATGTAGACCTGTGATGTTCTTTAGTCTCTCATACATGTGGTGACCGGCCGGTCTATATTGCTCTATTGTGGGAACTTTTGTTCCCACAGTAAGCCAGTTTCTTAAGGGCATCATATTTCCAATTTTTTGGGGTCTATTATTATGTGTTGCATTCTATGCTTTTTTGCTTTTCCTTGTCCATTGGTTTTCTTTTTATTCATTAGTCAGGCAGGCTCTCCAGTTAGTTGTTTGTATGTCTGTTATTTTTTTCAAATTTAATTAAAGTACCCCTTTTATTCTTTGCAAAGATTTGTCTGAGTGCTACTTTAGAGGTTTTCTTTTTTGTGTTTCCATATTTATTTATTTCCTCTAGCACCGCCTACAGCTTACACCTCTGTTATAACTATTTCAGATATATTTTTCTGATTTAGGTAGGTTTAGACTCTGCTTTATTTATTGGTAGTGATGCGGTATTCGCTTCTTTGTGTATACTATATATATATATATGTAGAGGTATCAGTACCGTGTTAGCCGAGCTTCAATAATCAAAAAATAAATAGATGATACCGTTCTGTGGCTAACGAAATGCTTTTATTTGTGCGAGCTTTCGAGATACACTGATCTCTTCTTCCGGCGATATTACAATGAATGAAGCAAAAGGTATACTTATATAAAAGGTATACAATATATATATTGTTTCTTTTATTTTTATTGTATTTTTTCATGATGAAGCCACTGTACAAAGGAATGTGTGAAGGCTGGGTATGTGGCCAGGATGGCTTAACCCCTTCATTACCTTTGCGGTTAGTATTCTATAAGGTGATGAAGGGGTTCATTGATATGTGAATGTCATTGCAATGTATTGGCTATGTATTATTTTGGCAACGGACCACAAGGATGATGCTGGCGACGGGGCCTTCTTATTGATGAGGTTAGTAGAATTGTCTTTATTTTACTATGGTATTTAATGGGTTTAATAATGGCCAAATAATGTATTATCCCTATGTGGATAATAGTTATTTGGCACATTATTGTACTGTATGTGTTGGGGTGGGGGGAGGGGGTATTGGCCCCAAGGGTATGTGGGTAGGCCTCCCTTGTGGGTAGTGGGTGAGGGTGGTTAGGCCTCAGGGGGTGGGGGGGTAGTGGGGTAGGGTATGTGGGTGAGGGTGGGTTAACCCCTTAATGACTGTAGCGGTTAATAACCGCTATGGTGATTAAGGGGTTAGGGGACATTACATTGGATGTTTTTATTCTTGTGTCTGTTTTGCAGAAGCGGATGGGGCATGGGCAGGATGAAGATGAGGATGGCCTTCATTGTGGCAGCCGGACATGGGTGAGTGCTATATGTATTTACTGTATTTATTGTTCTGTATGTATTTTAAATGGACAACTGTACTATTATCCATTTGTGGATCATAGTAAATTTGCCCATAGTAAATTTACTGTATTGTATGTTGGGTATTGCAATGTTTATTGGGGGCATTTGTCCCCAATAAACATGCTATTATGCGTTAAGCCCTTCATTGCCTTAGCGGCTATCCGCTATGGTAATGAAGCAGCATTAATGTATTTTAATAATATTGTGCGGGAGCAGGGGGTCCCCTGAGCTGAACCGCATTTATTTGTGGCTCAGAGACCCCCTGCTTCCCGAGTTACAGGCCCCGGTTTGGGGCATCGGTTACAGTGTCGACGCCACGTTTATTGCGGGCACGTAGCGTATGGGACGCTATAAACATGGGGGCGACACTGCTCACCCGATCACACATACCGGGGCCTGTAACTCGGGAAGCAGGGGGTCCCTTGTCCACAAAGCTATGCGGTTCAGCTCAGGGGACCCCCTGCTCACTGTACAGTATTATTAAAAAAATATTCATGCTGCTTCGCTACCATAGCAGATAGCCGCAAAGGTAAGGAATGAGTGTTTTATTTTAGGTCCGGGGACCCCCTGCTTCCCGAGATACAGGCCCCTTTATGGGGTGCCGGTATCCCTCTGCTTTGTTTACATTCCGCGGTCACGTGATCGGGACCTTTAAATGCAGAGGGATACCGGCACCTCATAAAGGGGCCTGTATCTCGGGAAGCAGGGGGTCCCCGGACTAAAACCAATGCGGTTCAGCTCCAGAGACCCCTGCACATGTACACTATGAATAAAAATAGTTTTAAAAATAATTTTTAATGTGCCGATGTTTGCGCCGAGAGAGCAGCTGATCTCTCTCTGCTGCAAACACAACTCAGCAGGGGACGGCTTCTCGGCAGCTTCTCGCCAGGCAGCCGTCTCGCCACCGGTTACTAGCCATTTTATCAAATGGTGGTGGCGCATTCATTCGCCAGGGATTCGGCCCTTACAGCATACAGCGAGTTTAACACGCCAAAAACATGGCTAATTGCAAAACTGGCTAATGCATTTTTTCGCTGCTTACTGCATGATGCCCTAAGTGTAAAACAGTGTAAACTGAAAATCCATAACTCCGGTTCCGTAGGGACCAGAGGGCTGGGATTTGGCCAGCATGTAGTCACTGCTCTGGCATGACTGTATGGCAATTTCCAGCCCTCTCCCCTCAACCGAACGGAGTAGGGTTAACTGTAAAAAAGTGAGTTGCCCATTGACTCCATTGGTAGCGGAGGTCCCATTGAATCCTATGGTGGCGCCGGCCCATGCATTTCCTATGGCGGCGACGGCCCCATTGATTCCAATGGAGGTAAAAGCCGCGAGGTAAACGGCTAAGTGTAAAACTGTAAAAACCTGAAGTCCATAACTCCGGTTCTGGTCAGCCCAGAGGGCGGGGATTTGGCCCCTATGTAGTCATAGTTCTGGCATGACTGCATGGCAAATACCGACCCTCTCTAAGCAACAGAACGGAGTATGGTTAATTGTTTAGTTTGGGTTTCTGCCATTGACTTCAATGGCAGAGAAATGCAATTTCTGTAAATGTACATTTAATGTGTATTTCTATAACTCCGGTTCGGTGGGTCCCAGCGAGCTGAAAATTGGCCACTGTGTAGCATCCTCTCCGGCATGAGGATCTAGCAATTTGTAGCCCGCTCGGCCCAGCCGAACGGATTATTTTAATATATATATAATTGTTTAAATGTACGGTATTTGGTGTCTGGCATAAAAGCCCGGGAAAGATACTGGGTCTGCAGTATGTTAATGTTCAGGGGGCGACCATATGTCTACAACAGGCCCCCTGATCAAAGGCTCCCCCACCCTGATTGTATATGCTAAGGAGGGGAAAAGCAGGACTTGAGTAGTTCTGTAGGTGTTATAAATCACACCTGCAGACAAAGGTTTTCCTGTCCAGAGACCCAAAAGGCAGACTAGGAGACGCCAATCTTTTGGGAGTGGGCTTAACAAAATGGGCCCCTGATTAGAATAATGCCCACCCCTGTGGGCAGGTATTACTTTGCTTCCCACGTGAGCTGGCAAGGGGTAATTTGGTGTAGGTAATTGGTAACCAATTCCTGACACCCAATGTTAAGGAATAGGGCTTAAATCCTATACAGTATAACTGATTGTAAACTCTATGCCCAGTGTCTTCGTTACAACATCTACATAATTCCTGATTACCTGATTAATTGCTAATCCTGACTTGATTACTTCATTGTCCCTTCCCACGTAAGTGTCCATATTCTGTGTGTTATTTGTATATTCTGTGTGTTCACCTTTTTCAAGGAATAAACTATATTTATCATATCTTAGTCGCATTCGATTCAACCCATAGATATTTTGTGTTATATTATAACCCTGCACAAGCTACCGTGACAGGCATCACAGCAATTAATACAAAAAAAGGCGGAGAACCGGCACCTCTCAAATATAAAATCTGACCAAATATAAAGTCCAACAAGAATGAAAAGGAGTCCTGGGAGGAATCTTCAACGAAGTCTCAATCGGGACAGACAAACATATAAGACAAAGATAAAAAAGACAAAAGAAAAAAGATCATAGTGTAACTTACAAAACAAACAAAAAGCACTGAAAAGATTGATAAAAAGATTATTACAAATTTAATACAATGTAAAATAAATGAAACAGCATACACATGTATGTGGGCTAGAGACACTAATAAGGCTGTAACATCCGGTAGGGGTAAAATTGGAAACCTACTTACAGCAATGCTGAAAAGTAAAAGCCCGTAGAGCAACTTGTCTTTAAATTCGGACCAAATCCTCTGCAAAGGTGGAAACTGCAGCCTTCAGGGATCCACACCGCTGGAACAGCCGCTGCTAAACCACACACAGACCGTGGAGTGAGTGGGATGTGCCGCAGAGGGGAACCGGAGCTGCACGCTGTGGAGGGATCGCCTGGCACCAAGCACACAGACATCAGGTCGCGCGATGTGTGGGTGACGTCACACCTCAGCGCGAGAGCAGGGGGAATACCCAGGAAGGCAGAAAAGCTCAGAGGAGCTGAGGCAAAGTCTGAGAGGACAGTGCGCACACGGGGGGGGGGGGGGTGATACAAATCTCAGCCAGACTCCCAGGACTCCTCTTCATTCTTGTTGGACTTTATATTTGGTCAGATTTTATATTTTAGAGGCGCCGGTTCTCCCCCTTTTTTTGTATTATTTGCACTGGTTTGTGTTAACCTTTTACCTAGGCAGCTCTCACTTTAAATGTAAAGCATATTGTATACAATACTGTCACTTATTTTGTGTAATTTTTCACAGTCACCGCATCAGCGCTTATCACACTGCTCTTTCCCAGGCATCACAGCAATAGTTAAGTACTGAGATGTGCAGTCTGGGATGATATCCTCCTTTCCAGCGTAGATCATATGCAGGAATCAGAAACATTAGGTGTTGTCCACTTTTCCACTTCTTTTTGAACTTCCTTTTTAAATTTCATCTAACATTCTACTTTAAGCATGTATACTTCAAGCATGTATACTTCAAGCATGGCTGCAAACAGCTATGGCTGCTGTGTGTGTGTGTATATATATATAATATATATATATATATATATATATACATATATATACAGTGTTCGACAAACCTATACATTTGCTCACCCCGGGCGAGTGGATTTAACCCCTGGGCGAGTAAATATTGGCCCAAGCAGCACACGTTTGGTACTAGGTGGCGAGTAGATTTTTTTGTGTGGCGAGTAGATTTTTTGGTGATTTGTCAACCACTGTATATATATATATATATAGCAAATGGAAATATAACTGTATGCTCATTTGCATGTCTTAGAAAGGTCTGCAACCCCCCCTTTCAAAATTATCACCCAGCACACAGCACTTCCACAGTGAGCACACAGTGCCACTTTTTGCTTCAAAACTAAGTATATATACTGTATATATATATATATATATATATATATATATATATATATATATATATATTTTGTGGTGCCATCGCTGTCCTCTAGGGGCTGAATAGGGCAGCTATTGGACTTTTTGCACCACAGAGAGTTAATTTAATCCTCCATAGAGAAAAACAGCAGCTGAAGCTAATCTGCCTACTCTGAATGATCAGGAAGTGCCTTAAGAGTATGGAAGTAGCAAGGCACTGAGAGACAGTTTTCCCCAGAGAAGGTGGGGAGACAGAGGAGCTCCCCAGCTAATGGAGGCTGGCTAAAGAAGTGTAAGAGACACTGCTGAGAGAGCTGTGCTGTAGCAGTGATGGCTGGTTACAGAGGAACACAGGAGTTTCCCTGAGCTCCCGTTGGGGTTGAATCGAGAAGAGAAGAGAGAGAGTGTGGGTGACAGAGAGAGAGAGAGTGCATGGGTGACAGACAGAGAGAGAGAGAGAGAGGGAGGGAGAGAGAGGGAGAGTGTGGGAGAGGGAGAGTGAGGGAGAGGGAGTGGGAGAGGGAGAGTGCATGGGAGTGTGAGAGGGAGAGTGTGGGAGAGTGAGTGGGAGGGAGAGTGAGTGGGAGAGTGTGGGAGAGTGAGTGGGAGAGTGAGTGGGAGAGGGTGAGAGTGTGTTGGAGAGTGAGAGTGAGTGAGTGGGAGAGTGAGGCAGAGTGAGTGGGAGAGTGAGGGAGAGTGAGTGGGAGAGTGAGGGAGAGTGAGTGGGAGAGAGAGGGAGTGTGGGAGAGATAGGGTGTGGGAGAGAGAGTGTGTGGGAGAGAGAGTGTGGGAGACACAGAGAGGGGAGACATAGAGGGGTGAGAGGGTGGGTGACACACACACACACAGAGGGTGGGTGATACACAGAGAGAGAGGGTGGGTGACTGATTGACTGGGTGACTGGGTGGGTGACTGACTGACTGGGTGGGTGACTGACTGACTGGGTGGGTGGGTGACTGACTGGGTGGGTGACTGACTGACTAGGTGGGTGACTGACTGACTGACTGGGTGACTGACTGACTGGGTGGGTGACTGACTGACTGGTTGACTGACTGGGTGACAGACTGACTGAGTGACTGAGTGACTGACTGACTGGGTGACTGACTGACTGACTGACTGGGTGGGTGACTGACTGACTGACTGACTGGCTGGGTGACTGACTGGGTGACTGACTGACTGACTGACTGGGTGGGTGACTGACTGATTGGGTGGGTGACTGACTGACTGGGTGGGTGACTGACTGACTGACTGGGTGGGTGACTGACTGACTGACTGGGTGGGTGACTGACTGGGTGACTGACTGACTGCCTGGGTGGGTGACTGACTGGGTTGGTAGGTGACTGACTGGGTGGGTAGGTGACTGACTGGGTGGGTGACTGACTGACTGGGTGGGTAACTGACTGACTGACTGACTGGGTGGGTGACTGACTGACTGACTGGGTGGGTGACTGACTGGGTGGATGACTGACTGAGTGGGTGACTGAGTGACTGGGTGGGTGACTGACTGACTGGGTGGGTGACTGACTGACTGGGTGGGTGACTGACTGACTGACTGGGTGGGTGACTGACTGACTGGGTGGGTGACTGACTGACTGACTGGGTGGGTGACTGACTGACTGACTGGGTGGGTGGCTGACTGACTGGGTGACTGACTGACTGCCGGGGTGGGTGACTGACTGGGTTGGTAGGTGACTGACTGGGTGGGTAGGTGACTGACTGGGTGGGTAGGTGACTGACTGGGTGGGTAGGTGACTGACTGGGTGGGTGACTGACTGACTGACTGACTGGGTGGGTGACTGACTGACTGACTGGGTGGGTGGGTGACTGACTGACTGGGTGACTGACTGACTGGGTAGGTGACTGACTGGGTGGGTAGGTGACTGACTGGGTGGGTAGCTGACTGACTGGGTGGGTAGGTGACTGACTGAGAAAAACAGCAGCTGAAACTAATCTGCCTACTCTGAATGATCAGGAAGTGCCTTAAGAGTATGGAAGTAGCAAGGCACTGAGAGACAGTTTTCCCCAGAGAAGGTGGGGAGACAGAGGAGCTCCCCAGCTAATGGAGGCTGGCTAAAGAAGTGTAAGAGACACTGCTGAGAGAGCTGTGCTGTAGCAGTGATGGCTGGTTACATTGGAACACAGGAGTTTCCCTGAGCTCCCGTTGGGGTTGAATCAAGAAGAGAAGAGAGAGAGTGTGGGTGACAGAGAGAGAGAGAGAGAGAGAGAGAGAGAGAGAGAGAGAGAGAGAGAGAGAGAGAGAGAGAGAGAGAGAGAGAGAGAGAGAGAGAGAGAGAGAGAGAGAGAGAGAAAGAGAGAGCATGGGTGACAGAGAGAAAGAGAGAGAGAGAGAGAGAGAGAGAGAGAGAGAGAGAGAGAGAGAGAGAAAGAGAGAGCATGGGTGACAGAGAGAAAGAGAGAGAGAGAGAGAGAGAGAGAGCATGGGTGACAGAGAGAAAGAGAGAGAGCGTGGGTGACAGAGAGAGAGAGAGTGTGTGGGTGACAGAGAGAGAGAGGGGGAGAGGGAGGGAGAGGGTGGGAGAGGGAGGGAGAGGGAGGGAGAGAGAGGGAGAGTGAGTTGGAGAGGGATAGTGGGTGGGAGAGTGAGAGGGAGAGTGTGGGAGAGTGAGTGGGAGGGAGAGTGAGTGGGAAGAGGGTGGGAGAGTGAGTGGGAGAGGGTGAGAGTGTGTTGGAGAGTGAGAGTGAGTGAGTGGGAGAGTGAGGGAGAGTGAGTGGGAGAGAGAGGGAGTGTGGGAGAGAGAGGGAGTGTGGGAGAGAGAGTGTGTGGGAGAGAGAGTGTGTGGGAGAGAGAGTGTGGGAGACACAGAGGGGGGAGACATAGAGGGGTGAGAGGGTGGGTGACACACACACAGAGGGTGGGTGATGCAGAGAGAGAGATAGGGTGGGTGACTGACTGACTGGGTGACTGACTGACTGGGTGGGTGACTGACTGGGTGGGTGACTGACTGACTGACTAGGTGGGTGACTGACTGACTGACTGGGTGACTGACTGACTGACTGCGTGGGTGACTGACTGACTGGGTGGGTGACTGACTGACTGGGTGGGTGACTGACTGACTGGGTGGGTGACTGACTGACTGGGTGGGTGACTGACTGACTGACTGACTGGGTGGGTGACTGACTGACTGACTGGGTGGGTGACTGACTGACTGACTGGGTGACTGACTGGGTGGGTAGGTGACTGACTGGGTGGGTAGGTGACTGACTGGGTGGGTAGGTGACTGGGTGGGTGACTGACTGACTGGGTGGGTGACTGACTGACTGACTGACTGGGTGGGTGACTGACTGACTGACTGGGTGGATGACTGACTGGGTGGGTGACTGACTGACTAACTGGGTGGGTGACTGACTGACTGACTAACTGGGTGGGTGACTGACTGACTGACTGACTGGGTGGGTGACTGACTGACTGGGTGGGTGACTGACTGACTGGGTGGGTGACTGACTGACTGACTGGGTGGGTGACTGGGTGACTGACTGACTGGGTAGTTGACTGACTGGGTGGGTAGGTGACTGACTGGGTGGGTAGCTGACTGACTGGGTGGGTAGGTACTGACTGGGTGAGTAGGTGACAGACTGACTGACTGACTGGGTAGGTGACTGACTGACTGACTCGGTAGGTGACTGACTGACTGACTGGATTGGTGACTGACTGGGTGGGAGACTGACTGGGTGGGTGACTGACTGACTGACAGACTGGGTGTGTGATTGACTGACTGGGTGGGTGACTGACTGACTGGGTGGGTAGGTGACTGACTAGGTGGGAAGGTGACTGACTGGGTGGGTTGGTGACTGACTGACTGGGTGGGTAGGTGACTGACTGGGTGGGTGGGTGACTGACTGGGCAGGTAGGTGACTGACTACTTGTGGTCTCTCTCTCTCTCTTTCTCTCCCCCCTACACACACACACACACTCTCTACATACACACACACACACACACACACACACACACACACACACACACACACACACACACACACACACACACACACACACTCTCCCCCCCCTCCCTCCAGACACACACATCCTCTCCCCCCCTGAGAGGTGCTTTAAATGTTGGTGGGCTGATGACATCACTCACCCCGTTTCCCTCTATTACCGGAGCAGATCTCTTCGGCTAATGCCTCTCCTCAGGGTTCCCCTGAGCCGGTGTCAGCTCCGGAGGATCTGTCGGCAGGAACACAGGCACCTCACCCTCCCTCACGGAGCAGTGTCGGCCATCTTGCTCCAGACTCTTCGTTTGGCTATTCGTGGGGGGGGAGGGGGAAGGGGGGGGGGAGAGAGGAGGGGGGAGGGGGAGAGGGGAGGGGGAAGCCCCCTCCACACGCACACAGTGGATTAAGGGGGGAAGCGCCAAAACTCGGCTCTCCAGCCTCCCCACCCAGTTCGTGCCCGTCAGCTTCCCCCTCACTGTCCGCCCGCATTGAGCCGGCAAGCATGGGTAAGGTAACCACCACCCCACCCACGTGCATAGCCGCGACCCCGGAACACAACCCACCCCCCGCGCCCATCTCCCGCATCCCAGGTGGCGGACACCCCAGTGCAGCAAGTGGGGATCGGGGCAGGGGGGGGAGGATATCAGGGGCAGGAGATCAGGAGGGGGAGGAGATCAGGGGAAGGGGCTAACCCAGCGCTGCCTGCCGGCCCGCGTTAACCCAATCAGGGAGGGGGATTATTTATTTATTTTAAATTGGCGCGAGCAGGGGAATTCATAGAGCCACAGCACGGCTCGCCAGCAGCCTAAATCCACTCACCACGGGCATGTGGTTATCATTAATTGTCGAACACTGTGTATATGTATGTGTATATATATATATATATATATATATATATATATATACACACACATGATTTCATGTTCCTGCGGTCCACAATATGTGGGCCGCACTATTCGTGCACTTGTACTAGGTTCTTGCAACACAGACGGAATATCATCACTGGCAACTATGTACACAGTTTATTAAGACATTTCTCACTCACACATAGAAGGAATCCAGCTACCCTAACCAGTATGGGGCTTGAACACATTCCCCCCTCTATCCTGGGAGGTGAGAGGTTCAGAAAGCTCTGCTGAAGGGAGACCTACTGGATATTTACACTGTGGCACTCTTTCTCTCTGGGGGTTCAACGAGTGTATAGATACCAGTAAGCTCATGTAGACCCTTTTGGGTTTGTTGCCATGGTGTCCTCCCTCAGTTCTGTGTCCTATCCTTTATCAGTTAATCCATTTACCTTGTTCATTGGTATATTAATTGTTCTTTATCGTGTCTCTTTTTGAGGCTCTACATGCCCACCACAAAAAAATCCCACCCCTTCCCCCTCCCCTTTTTCCCTTTCCTTCTTGTTCATGCACACTCATATCATATTTATTAATATATAACACGTGTGTAGTGTTATCCTGTTAGTCACTTGAATATATATTTTTATATTTCTATATTTGTATGTTCTACAGTATGATGTGCACACAATATATGTATGCTATTCTATTATGGTGTTGTTGTAGGATCTTCTGATTGTACAGTATTTTATTGCATGATTCTCTTGTCTGAGGGATTTTTATAATGGGTACAGGTTAGTCTGTAGTATCTACTATATACTAATGATAATGATTGGAGTAGGGTTAGTCTTACTTGAGTTTAATCTTCTTTTGCACCTCTGTAGACTATCAGTAGATTTTTTGTTAAACTCTGGGCATTACCATACTGTACATACAAATGGTGCTTTCAGCCTCACTGCAGTGAATACACATGTGCAGTTCATTATGAGCTGGCTCCCACACCCTCCACCCAAACAGGGCAGGTTATGTTTTGACCTCTTCCAAGATTGTAGACAGAGCTTTGTGATTACCAGGGTGTAAGTCATATAGACTAATTATCATTTTTCCCTTCTCTAAACACCTGAGATACAAACCCCCTCAGACCATGGTACTGTTTAACACTGATTATGATTGTTGATCCTGCAATTTACAGTATATTTGTAGTTAAGATATCATCATGCAGCATTTATCTGACACCCTGCACTAAGGTACCTTCTTCTGGCACTATAGAAATCAGCTATAGTTTATCTCAGAATCTCATCTTGCCAAGAAGGTTAGGAAAAACTTGTTTGGCTACAGGCATTCCCAGACTCAATTTCATTACAGGAAGGTGTTTATTTATGCACCAAGTGAAGTGCCATATCATTACTAACCCACCTCCTGAATAGTAGGTGTTTTCACACACACCACAAAGGACTATATAAAACAGACTTGTGCTCATGTATATGCCTATTACAGCGAATGAGGCCTCTGTAACTCACTTACCTGCTGCCAGCCGGGTCTTCGGCGATGCGCCCACCATGGCAACACGGCATCAAATTATGCCACGGGATCATATGACGTCACACGTCACCATGGCAATGCACAGCAAATGGCGCGGTGGAGTCACGTGACGTCACATGACCCGCAGCATCATTTGATGCTGAGCCATTGGGAAAGGGAGGCAAGGGGACCACAGCTCAAGAAGTTTGCGCACCCCTGGCCTATTCTATCCTAAATTAGAGATAGGGTTAATCTGATTGGGAACATATGTACTACTATTAAGATGCTAAACACTTCGAGTAAGGACAGACCACACCATCATCATTTGTAGGGGAACAACCATCAATGTATCCCCCCTTACATACTACTCTGCTAAAAGTTTGCAATGAGATCCAGTGTGGCATGGAACGGGGTCAACTCACTGGTGCAATATTCCTAGATTTTGTAAAGGCTTTTGATACTGTTGATCATGCTATGACCATGGCAATTGATGGGTTAACACCGTGTCATCTAATTAGTCAATTAGAACCACCCATGCAGTGTATATAAACTGCTGGTTGGCAGGGCAAGCCGCACCCCCTGAAGAAGTGCATGTATGTGCATGAAACGTTGTTGGGAGATTATTCTGTTTTTAGAGCTGTCTGTTTGGTTGTGGAGGATATTGGCAGCAGTTGTGTAGGCTGTGGGGGGAAAGGAGAGGAAGAGGAGCAGCGATTTCAGTAACACCGCAGAGTGTGACGTCACATCCACCAGGAAGTTCCGGTTTTCGTGCGACTCAACATCCATCCCCCACACGAGGCAATCCCTAAAAGAGCTCCAGTTATCATCAGAGAGGAGCACCTGAGCGATCTTCAGCTTTACTGCTTTTACCATCCATTGTCCTGTAAGTAGGGTTTTAATTTTACCCCTCTGGACCTAAGTGCTGTGTTCTCCGGAACCCAGTATTTCAATGTTAATAAATAGCTTTTTGTTAGGATTATAGTCTTGCTAGTGTCTGTCTGTCATTGTGTGTTATGTTTGTCATGTGTGAGTTTTTAATGTTTTAATGTCAACTTTTTTGGCTTACTGCACCATTATCTGTTTGTTTTCTTATCTTTTTTACATATTGCACTATCATTTTGTGTGAGCCGTTCATTGACCCCTTCACTGCCTGTTTGCTCAAGGACAGTTTTGGGACTTTGCAAGAGACGGTTTGGTCTTTATTCGGATTTATTATTATTTAAAGGACTGATTTGGCGCCGGCAATTCTTTCTTTTCTCTGTGGTTCATTTTCTGACTGTACAGTCAGTATTTGCCAGGCTGCCTGCAATATTTATTTCAAGTATTGTCATTATTTATATTTTTTAGTTCTGTTTTGCACTGTCTTTTTTCGTTAATGCTGCATTTATAATCTCCTGACGGGCAGCGCCCTGGCTTGGGCCTCCCCGGTCTGGGCGCGACGTTCTGACCTTACTCAGGATTATCCGGCCTTTAAGGCTGAGTTCCAGCAAGTGTTCGATTCCCCCGCACGCCGGGAGATGGCATCTGTTTCTCTCCTTCAGATCACTCAAGGGTGACGAATGGTGACGCAGTACGCCGTGGAGTTCCGGACCCTCGCATCCGAGACTAACTGGGGACAGGAGGCTCTCGTCTCCGTATTCTGGCAAGGCCTGGCAGATCCCATTAAAGATGAACTCGCTTGTCAACCCAGACCAGATAAATTGGAGGTTCTCATCGAACTAGCAGTCCGAGTGGATCAAAGCATCCAGGTACGCCGCACCAAACGTCTGCGCTCTCGCTTTTCTAATTATCAAACTCCCTTCCTCACTACTCCTGATAGTACTCCTGTGGTTACAAGTGCTACCACTCCTCTTCGTCCAGCCTTGGAGCTACCTGAACCGATGCAATTGAGGGTACAACGCATCCGCACACCTATACGGCAATTCCGCCACGCCGGGGGATTGTGTTTGTACTGCGGATCCGCTGAGCACCTGGTTCGGGAATGTCCTCTGCGGCCGGGAAACGTCAACACCCAGTGAGTACGGAGGGGCTCTCTCTGTGTGTCATGTCTCCTCGTCCCCTCCACAAGGGAGAATTCCCTAAGAAACTGACCATACCTGTCTCTCTTACAGGCGATAAGTTTCATACTTCTACCGCAGCGTTCATTGACTCTAGAGCAGGAGGAAATTTTGTGGATCTTGATTTCGCCAGGCTAAACCACATACCGCTCGTGAGAAAGGAAAATCCCATCGCACTGGTCGGCATACATCTCCTTAGAGATGGTTCCTCTCCTTCTGAACTCACACCCTCACAAGGAGACCTTAGTCCTTGACGCCATTCATGCTCCTGGAACACCCATAACCCTCGGCCTTCCATGGTTACAGCTAAACAATCCACTGATTGATTGGACTTCCTCTTCTCCCATCACTTGGAAACCGAGGTCAGGCGAAGCATCCCAACTTTTGGCCAATGCCATCTTTCCCGAGATTACCCTTCCCCCTGTCTACCATTAATTCCGGGACGATTTCAATAAGGTCCAGTCGGATCTTTTGCCGCCTCACAGTACCTATGATTGTCCGATCGATCTTGTTCCAGGTTACAGCTTGCCTAAATCCAAGACCTACCCCTTGTCACTACCAGAGTCTCAGGCCATGGATGAATATATCCAAGAAAACATCAAGAAATGTTTCATTCGCCCTTCCATCTCCACAACAGGGGCTGGCTTTTTCTTTGTGAAAAAAAAGGTGGGTCGTTAAGACCTTGCATTGATTACAGGGGTTTGAACCGCATCACCATTAAGAATCGTTACCCCCTTCCCCTTATTACCGAACTATTTGATAAATTACAGGGGGCTAAGATTTTTTCTAAATTGGATCTATGTGGAGCCTATAATCTGGTGCGCATCAGACAGGGGGACGAATGGAAGACGGCATTCAACACACGTAGCAGCCACTACGAGTATCTTGTAATGCCCTTCGGCTTATGTAATGCCCCAGCAAACATCCAGGACTTTATTATCAACGTTTTTCGTAAGGTACTCAACATTTTTGTAATAGTTTACTTGGATGACATCCTGATTTTTTCCAAAAATCTCCAGGACCATATACGCCACACCTCCTACGTTCTCTCTTGCTTCCGTGAACACCATCTGTACGCCAAGCTGGAGAAGTGCACCTTTCATCAGACCCAGGGCCGCCAACAGAAATCATGGGGCACGGGACAAATTAAAGGAGCAGGCCCCCCCCCACCCCCACCCCAAACCCATAGTGCACCTACCACGAAAATATATCTTTTAGCGCACAACTTTTACTTAACTGTTTTCTTATTGTGATTCAGAAAAAAACATTACAATGCAACCTGTTTATTTTTATATTTTCAACAAAAGACATGTGACTGCCTGCCTTGAATGACAGTTGGGTGAATGACAGTGGGTGGGTGGGTGAATGACAGTTGGTGGGTTAATGACAGTGGGTGGGTGAATGACAGTTGAATGACAGTGAGTTGGTGAATGACAGTTGAATGACTGTGGGTGGGTGAATGACAGTTGAATGACAGTGGGTGGGTTAATGACAGTGGGTGGGTGAATGACAGTTGAATGACAATGGGTGGGTGGGTGAATGACAGTGGGTTGAATGACAGTGGGTGGGTGGGTGAATGACGGTGGGTGGGTGGGTGAATGACGGTGACTGGGTGGGTGGGAGACAGTTGGGAGATGGTTGATGGTGGGTGGGAGACGGTGGGTTTGGGAGACGGTGGGAGACGGTGGGTGGGTGAGAGACGGTTTGAGACGGTGGGCGTTTGGGAGACGGTTGGGAGGCGGTTTGGGAGACGGTGGGTGGGAGATGGTTTGGGAGACGGTTTGGGAGATGGTGGGTGGGTGGGAGACGGTTTGGGAGATGGTGGGTGGGTGGGAGACGGTCTGGGAGATGGTGGGTGGGTGTGAGACGGTTTACGGTGGGTGGGTAGACGGTTTACGGTGGGTGGGTGATGGTTTGGGAGACGGTTTGGGAGATGGTGGGTGGGTGGAAGATGGTTTGGGAGACGGTGGGAGACTGACTGGGTGGGTGGGTGACTGTGACTGGGTGGGGAGACTGTGACATAGACATTGACTTAGACAGTTACTTAGACAGTGATTGGGTGGGTATGAGACAGTGATTGCTCACACCCGGTGTCTAAACATTTCACGGAATGTAAAGATGGTGGGATTAAAGGATTAACAGTTAAAGGGATCGAGAAAGTGACATTATAGGAGAGAGGGGGAGATGGGCTCAATCTATTAGACCGTGGGGAAGCATATTGGGTATTTATGCTAAAGACCCGTGCTCCCTGCAGTCTTAATACTGAATGGAATCTCATGCATTTTCTGAAACATAAGTAGATAATATTGAGCTTAGGTGATTTATGGACCATTCCGGTTCTAACTAGTGGGTTATATCTGTCATTTGATGTATCGGTTATCTGTTTGTGATCTCTCTGTGTCTTATGTAGCAGTTACACAGTAGGATTATAAGATTGTTAGATTAATGTTGTGTTCTTGCGGATTTGCAACATTTTGTGAGGTCGCTATGAGTGTATATTCAATGATGAAGATATTTCGCATAATTTTAGTGAAAGTTGATTCCCATATATGTGCTGTTCCTGTGCTCACCGTCAGTTTGCACTCCTTTCTTCTTCTTGTCTCCCCTTTTTCTCCCCTTGTATTGTATGTCTTTATTTATATAGCGCCATAAATGTACATAGCGCTTCACAGTAGTAATACATGGGGTAATCAAATAAATAACAGATAATATAAATAACAGATCATGGGAATAAGTGCTTTAGACATAAAAGTAACATTAAAGAAGAGGAGTCCCTGCTCCGAGGAGCTTACAATCTAATTGGTAGGTAGGGAGAACGTACAGAGACAGTAGGAGGGAGTTCTGGTAAGTGCGTCTGCAGGGGGCCAAGCTTTATGTAACATGTGTCCATGATTATCCACAGTGCTATTCATATGCTTCTTTAAGCAAGTGTGTCTTAAGGTGGGTCTTAAAGGTGGATAGAGAGGGTGCTAGTCGGATACTGAGGGGAAGGGCATTCCAGAGGTGTGGGTTAGGGCTGAGATGTAAGGAGGGGCAGAGGAGTGTAAAGCTTTAAAAGTGAGAAGGGGAATTGAGTGTGAGATACGGGATTTGATTGGAAGCCAGGAGAGGGATTTCAGGAGTGGAGATGCAGAGACAGATTTAGGAAAGAGTAGAGTGATTCTGGCAGCAGCGTTTAGGATAGATTGTAGGGGAGACAGGTGAGAGGCAGGAAGGCCGGACAGCAGGAGGATGCAGTAATCGAGACGTGAGAGAATGAGGGCCTGAGTCAGAGTTTTAGCAGTCGAGTAACAGAGGAAAAGGGCGTATCTTTGTGATATTGCGGAGGAAAAAGCGACAAGTTTTAGAAACGTTTTGAATATGAGAGGAGAATGAGAGAGAGGAATCAAGTGTAACCCCTGGGCAGCGTGCTTGAGCTACTGGGTGAATGATCGTATTTCCAATAGTAATGTGGAAGGAGGTAGTAGGGCCAGGTTTGGGAGGAAGTATAAGGAGCTCTGTTTTTGCCATGTTAAGTTTCAGTCGGCGGAGGGCCATCCAGGATGATATTCCAGAGAGGCATTCAGAAACTTTGGTCTGTATAGCAGGTGTAAGGTCAGGGGTTGAAAGGTAAATTTGTGTGTCGTCAGCATAGAGGTGATATTTAAACCCAAAAGATGGGATTAGGTCACCTAGAGAGAGTGTGTAAAGAGAAAAGTGAAGGGGTCCCAGGACAGAGCCCTGGGGTATCCCCACAGAGAGATCAATAGAGGAGGAGGAGGTGTTGGCAAAAGAGACACTGAAAGTATGATGGGAGAGGTAAGAGGAGATCCAGGATAAAGCTTTATTCTGAATACCAAGAGTATGGAGAATGTGAATGAGAAAAGGGTGGTCCACGGTGTCGAATGCTGCAGAGAGGTCGAGTAATATGAGCAGAGTGTAATGACCTCTGTCTTTGGCAGCATGGAGGTCGTCAGTTATTTTAGTGAGGGCTGTTTCAGTAGAGTGAGCAGTGCGGAAGCCAGATTGTAGAGGGTCTAGAAGAGAATAGGTTGTATAGGAGAAATATATATATGAATTATTCTCTTGTCATCAGAATTTGATGAATTGAATAAATTGATTAATAATCTTACTTTATATATGCATATTATGGAATAGAATCTTCTAATATATATATGGGTATAAGGGTTCATATGTTTACAATCAAATGATTTTAAATTGTCAAGATTAATGTTTTCTTAAATAAACCTTGTCTATTTGTTTTTTAATTGGTTTTATTTAAATATTCTATGTTTATAATTGTTTGTAATAATTGTACACATTATGTTTTAATAGATTAATAAAGTTATTTTATTTTGTGTTAGGTTTGTTGAGTTTAGGATATTAATAAAGTTTGTTTTGTTCTTAGACGCGCTGACGTCATCGCTATACCCGGCGTGAGGCGCAGTACTCGTGACGCGCTCTGGAGACATGGTGCGTCGCGTGTGACGCGACTGAGCGACAGGTTGGTGGGACGATTGGCGGGAAAAGGACACTATAATATGTAAGAAGGGTTATCAGATCTTTGTACACCTTGAGAAAGAGCGGAAGCTTGAAACATGTCGGTAGGGGCCTGAGGGCTCATTTTTTTCTTTGCCATGCTCTGACCAAATAAACCTTTATCTTTGGGACACACTCTCCAACAATTTATTTTTATGTTGTAGTGCTCTAACTCTCCTTCGTGGAAACCTGTCTATTGCTGTGGAGTACCGGATGCACACACCTAAGAAGATTTAATCCCTGGAGGACCACCTGCTACAAGTGAGTCATTTCACTCAATCTTGCACCATTTGTTCCTATTCAATGCTTTGGCTGGACACTAGCTAGTGGGAGTATTTACCGATTCTGAGGTGATACTCCACCAGTTTATTGATACTTAGTGGAATGAGGTGTATTATGTCATAGGTGGTCACCATTATTACTATGGGATACTTCTAGGATACAACATATAGCAATCAAGAATTTGAAGCTGCTGGGTCTATGTTTAGAGCACCACACAGTCCTTTTTCCTTAGAAGAGAATAGGTGTTGAGAAAGTAGAGCAATCGAGAGAATACAAGATGTTCAAGGAGTTTGGAGGCAAAAGGCAGGAGGGAGACAGATCGATAGTTAGAAGGACAGGTAGGGTCAAGCTTGCTGTTTTTGAGTAATGGTATAATGGTTGCATGCTTGAAGGAGGATGGAAAGGTACCAGAGTAGAGGGAAGAGTTAAAGATCTGTGTGAGTATAGGGATTATAGAAGGAGCAAGAGGTTTTAGGAGATGGGAGGGAATGGGATCAAGAGGGCAAGTGGTAGAGGGAGAAGAGGAGATGAGCAGTGACACATCCTCCTCCGAGATAGTGGAAAAAGAGTCAAGAAAGGCAGGAGGAGAGTTGGGAAGCAGTGTGGGATGGGAGGAGGCAACAGATGGGATGTTCTGACATATGGATTCCACCATTTCCTTAAAAAAGTCAGCAAAGTCCTGAGGTGAGATGGAGGAAGAAGAGGAGGCAGCTGAGGGTGGTCTGAGTAGAGAGTCAAAGACAGAAAAGAGTCGGCGTGGGTTAGACTTGTGTGTGTTGATTAGTGATGAAAAGTAGGTTTGTTTAGCCTGAGTGATGGCAGAGTTGAAACAGGACAGCATAAATTTGTAGTGAATGAAGTCTGCTCGTGTCTGAGATTTCCTCCAGAGGCGTTCAGAGGAACGAGTGGAGGAACGCAGCATGCGTGTGTGGGAGTTTAGCCAGGGTCTGGGGTTAAAGGGCGAAGACGGCAGAGAGAAAGCGGGGCATGAAGATCAAGAGAAGAAGATAAGGCAGAGTTGTAGTTCCTGACCAGGTTGTCAGGGTCTGAAGCAGAACTGAGAGAGGAGAGGGAGGAGCATAAAGTGGAATCAAAAGCTGGTAGGTTAATAGAGCGCAGGTTTCTGCAAAAACGAGGGCAAGATGGAGATGGAGATGGAGATGGAGAGAAGCGAGAGAGAGAAAATGAGATGAGGTGATGGTCAGAGAGAGGAAAAGGGGAAATGGAGAAATCGGAGAGAGAGAAGTTTTTAGTGAAAACCAGGTCTAGGTAGTGTCCATCCTCGTGGGTGCTGGCTTCAGTCCACTGTTGAATGCCAAAAGAAGAGGTTAGAGAGAGAAAGCGGGAAGGCCAAGAGAGAGAGGGGTCATCAATGTGGCAGTTGAAGTCCCCAAGGAGAAGAACAGGGGAGTCTGAGGAGAGAAAGGAAGAGAGCCAGGATTCAAAGTGAGAGAGAAAGGCAGAAGGGGGATGAGTAGAGGATGGTGGGCGATAGATGACCGCCACATGGACCGGGAGAGGAGAGAAAATCTGGACTGTGTGAACCTCAAAGGAGGGAAAAGCAAGAGAGGGGGGAATAGGAAGGGTTCGTTGTCAGCAGAGAGAGGAGAGCAGGAGCCCCATGCCTCCACCCCTGCCATCAGGGCGCGGAGTGTGGGAGAAGGAAAGGCCACCATAAGAGAGGGCAGCTTCCAGGGCAGAGTCAGCCTGAGTGCGCCAGGTCTCAGTTATGGCAAATAGGAGCAGAGAGTGAGAGACAAAGAAGTCATGCACAGAGACGAACTTGTTAGAGAGGGAGCGAGCATTCCAAAGGGCACAGGAGAAAGGAAGAGAGGAGGGAGGGTGGCAGGGGATGGGTATGAGGTTGGAGGGGTTTACACCAGAAGGAGTAGAAGTTGCATGTGGAAGGCGAGGACGAGAGCAAGTAGAAATAAGGCAGGGACCAGGATTGGGAGAGATATCCCCAGAAGCGAGGAGGAGAAGCATGGACAGAAAGAGAATGTGTGAGGATGATTTGTAGGGGTGTGTTTTAGTGAAGGGGGTATAGCTGTGTGGTGACAGAGGGTGCAGGTAAGAGAGGTGGCGAAATATGAAAATAGAGTTAGAGACATGATGAGGCTGGTGGAAGGAAGTGCATAATGTGAAAATAAGTGAGGTTACAGCAAATATAAAAAGTAAAGGCGGCATCACAGCAATAGTAATGTGTTGAGATGTGCAGTCTGGGTTAGATGATATCCTCCTTTCCAGCGTAGATCAAATGCAGGAATCAGAAGCAGTAGATGGTGTCCACTTTTTCCACTTCTTTTTGAACTTCCTTTTTTAAACCTCCACACTACTTTAAAGATTTATACTTAAAAGCATTTCTGCTTAGGAGCAAAGGCTGTAGGCAGCAATGGCTGTTGTGAGTTTACTTATATACTATTACACAGTCACCTGGCTGGACTAAACAACTTAATTAGCACATGTGAGGGACGTTAAAGCAAATGGTTTGAAAGACGAATTAAATTAAGACACAGCAGGGTATGATGATTGCAGGACAGACAGACAATTTGAGATATGTTTTTACCTAAATTGAACTAAATAGACAGCAGGGTATGATGATTGCAGGACAGACAGACAATTTGAGATATGTTTTTACCTGTGAAAAGACAAGACAGGAGATGAGATGAGATGATCAGCAAATCAATGGTCCCGACTTCCTTTTTTAAACTTCCACACTACTTTAAAGATTTTTTTACTTAAAAGCATGTCTGCTTAGGAGCAAAGGCTCACCTTTCCCCATCCTCCCGCCCTTTTTCCTTCCCTGTTTTCTTTCCCCCTCCTTCCCTCTCCCCTTCCCTCTTTTTCTTCTTCTCTTTTCTCTTTTTCTTCTTCTCTTTTCTCTTTTTCTTTTCCCCTTGTTCTTTTCTCTTCGCTTCTTTCTGGTTTCACTAACCTGCATCAGGTATATGTATATCACTTACTTAGGAATATTGTTATTTCCTTGGAGTGGAAAATATTTATCATACAGGAATGTACAGATTCATTGCCTTGAATCCTGCAAGCCACCCTTGGTAGAGGGACTTATACTTATACTATAGTGAAACGATATTATATATAAATGGATTCCACTTTTTGTTTTTAATTTGTATGTGTGATGTCATATTCTCTTCCCCGCATGTGCTATTATATCTGTCTATTGATTAATTGGGGGATGGGAGATACGGCATTAGAGTTTACTGTAGATGACAGGTGGGGGGTGGGATTACAGGGATCATCAAATTTTATTCCCTTGTGTAGGGTATTTATATTGTTTAGGAATACTGGCGAGCTACAGAAGGGTTAATGGTTTCAACTATTACATTTTGTATTAAGCACAAGGTGCCAAGTATAATTACAGTACTGACGTGCTTTTGGGGGGCGGATTTGTTGTGTGTTTTGCCTTCGTCGGGCCCTGGGCTAATCGGTGATCAGCTCTGTGGACCAGGGGGACTGGCGCCGCAGCTAGTGTTTTCATTGGCTGGTGCGCCGATCGCGGTCAGCCCTCAGAACGTGTACCGGGGGGGGTGGGGGCACACACAGAGCAGGCTGCTTGCACGTCATGCTCTAGCTATGCCAGCCCTGCATTTGTGTGCGTTCTGACAGTGCTGACAGTGAGTGGGTTTGACACAGGGGTGCGCGAGCCTGTTCATCACGGGCGGCCGCCAAGCATGATGTCATGCGCGGGCGCAGGTGTTTGGCGTGAAAATCAAGTATTATTGCCTTGATCTGTTGGGTATATATAGAGGGTCCCTGTCGTCCTGCACCTTATACTCCTTGATAAAGGACATTGGTGTCTGAAACGCGTAGGAGGATTTTTTCCACCTCCTGTGGTAATGTTTTTGTATTTGTGCTGAATAAATAGAACTTTATTTTTATACCACCTGACTCCCTGGCAGTGCGCTGTCTTCTCTTTTTTTTCTACCATTGGATTGCTGCATCTACAGCCTGGCACGCCATCTTCGACTCTGCAAGACTCAAGGAGTGGATAAAATCTTTCCAAGTTATTTCTCATGTGAATATTATTTATGGATGAGTACCAGTACTTATTATTTTTCCTCCAATGAGGTTACATCAAGGTGATATCTAGCATTATTGATTGTTCCCTTCAGGAGAAGTTAGTCTACATTTGGACTGGTCACTCACAGATCACATATCAGTTTATACCCACTCCGTAGTATAGTCTGCTATAGGAGTCCTACATTTGAATTTATGCATGTTATTGCGTGAAAGTTTCACCATCTTTGGAGCACCCACTTTCTACATATTATACCATCAGGACTGGTACTTCTCTTTGTTTTGTTGCTCATGTTAGCAGCTGCCTACAGTAGGTTACATTTTATAGCTGGATTTCTGGCATCTCTCTGTGCTACACATTTAGTTGTTACCTGGCACTTATGACTTTACTATGGATTTAAACTTTTTTTCTTTTTCTATGTCTGTTTGGTTTTGGGTATGAGTTTTTCATTTCCCTTTCTTTCTCCCCATTCTCCCCTTTGGATATAAATTATTTTTGGTGTGCATCTTTAGGCACATCTAAGTTTATTCATTTATATCTCATCATTTTGTGGTGCTCAGTTCATACCTTTATAGTTTAAGTTATCATCATTTTCTGAGTCTACAGTTTTAGAGTTTATTGTATTTAAACATTATTGTTATTTTCTGACTAATATTTTTTTTATAGTTTATTGGTTTGTTTATTTAGTGGTCTATTAGTGGAGATTTTCAGTCACATGTTTTTTATGTGTTGTTATTTTTCTTGCTATTATCTAGAAGGCTGTTGTCAGTGTATGTATGTTTTTAATTGTTAGTGTTATCTACTGCACTTTATTAAAATTATTGATTCCTTGTCTATCCTGACTTTTGTATTCCCTTTTTTTGTTTCATTTTTCACATATTCAGGTTTATTCAGGTTTATTAAGAGTGCTGTAATAGGGATCTTGTTACTTTTTGTGTGTGTGTGTGTGTGTATATATATATTTAATAATGAGCAGTAGGACACACTAACAATTTAAGGTAGGAGTATTTAGGGGTGTCTTGACTATCTAGCTTATTTGTATCACCCCATTCATCTTAGGGTTATATGTTGATACTTATTCTTTTGCTGCATAGTTTAGTTTCCAGTGACATTTCTTATCTTGTTATATATACTGTTCAGTGTCTGTGCTAAGTATTGCTGCTAGTCTGCCATTAGTGTGTATATGTTTTTTTAAATTGTTAGTGTGTCCTACTGCTCATTATTAAAATCTTTGCCCTTTTTTCTACTTTGACTCTGGGTCCAGATTTTTGTTTCCTATATGCCTTTTTTTTAATTTTGAGGTATTTTGTGAGTGCTATATCTAGGGATTCTGTTAGTCTTTTTTCTGTGTTCTATATTATTCTAATCCCTCAGCACCACTAGTTTCCCTGTATTATTGTATTATTGTTTTTTTACAACTAAGATATTATTATTTATATTTGGGTTCTGGTTTAGCCTTTAGTATATATAGTGTGAGCGACTTCCTTTTTGTGTGTTTGAGATATATATATATATTCTTCTTCTGCTTGTGGTATGAAGGCCTCCTCAATGATCTTCCAGGCATAGAGGTTGCAAGCCTTTCCTGTTACTCCAACATACAGTATTTCCTCACTTCATCACTTCTTGGTCTTTTGATATCACTTGATTAAAGTATCATTTTTGGCCAATTATGGTAATTTCTTCTTGCACTATGTCCAGTCCGCTGTCATGTAATGTATTCACCCGTGTGATGATGTCAAAGAATTTTGTATGCTTGTGAAGATTGAATTGGTTCAGGAAAGATTAAAAAAAAAAAAGAAAGAAAGTGGATCGCAAGCCACTGTGCCTTGAGCCGAATGAAATGCTGAGGTAGTGTGGTGTTCGCCAACTTCAAACCCACGCACTGGGACAGGTTTGGTTTTTGTCGGCAATCATGCACTTATGGGTTGTATCTCATTGACGAGGCTTGATGTGTAGGGGACTGGCGTGTTTCCAGAAAGGCTCCGTAAAGCACTGCGGCAGACACTGATCAAAAAAAGGCTATGCTATGACCGCTACACGTTTTGAACATTTCCATTATTCATCAGGGGGTCACGCTACAGGTCAATGTCCCCTGAGAAATAGATTTGACTCTCTTCAAAATCAACAAAAAGAAAGTGATGATGAGGATTTTTTTTATTCAAAATGAAAATGATGAGATTCTTCAAATTGGTTTGGGATGTAGACCTGCCCGCCCCCTTTAGAAACCAGAAACACTATAATAAGAAAGAGATCAGATTCAGGAGAGGAAAGAGAGGTGGAAGAAAACCACCCCTCCAAGAGACCATCCCAGACAGTACCACACTAATCTCCAATGGCATTTTCAATTTGTCTTCATTGACCATTGATAACTGCCTCATGCATGTCCTCAAGAGAGGACTGTCATTTGTGCCCACAAGTAGTGCACAGAGTTTTGACCTTTATGTGGACTTGCAGAGATTCATCAGGAAGTTAACTTTACGTAGAGATTTCCTCAAAAGTAATAACACACAATCTGATATTGCACTATATACAATTTCAGATGTCCAGTTTAACACGGTTGAAGAACAGGCTGCATTGGTAGATCTTATGGATGTACTAGATGAGGGAAACACTGATCCATGTGGAGATATGCCAATTATTCATTCCCAATATAAACCCAAATCAATTTTTTCCCTGATCATTCTAGGGGTCAATATATTGATTTATATAGTAAACTGGTGGAGAAAGAAAGAATTTCTCAAATTATGTAATTCTCATTTATCTATGAATCCTCAAATCTCTAATCTTACTATTCAGGAAAAAGCAGCCCATCAAAACTTTGAAATCAAACCTCAACATTGTTGTTCGCAAGGCGGATAAGGGAGGGGGCACAGTCCTTCAGGACAGAACAGATTACTGTCAGGAAGCTGTACGAATTCGATATGAATATCTATTATTGTAAATTGGAGAAAGATCCAACTGTTGGATACTTAGCTTAACTCAAACTGTTGCTCAATGAGGCGTTAGACCTGGGAATATTAAGCAGATCAAAATTCCAATTCTTGTTTTGTGTTACTCCCACCATCCCTATTCTTTATCACTTTACGGAAAGTTCCCAAATCACTCACCAATCCATAAGGACAGCCTATTTCTCAGGTATTCACTCTCACAATATTTCTCAATATCTATAGTTTTGTCCTACAACCGATGGTTCTCTGACTCCTATCTCACCTACTAGACACTACCTCGGTTCTTTCACTCATTAACACTGCTCACATGGGAACCCACTTATAGATTAACCACGCTAGATGTTCAATCAATCATTTTACACTAGTATACGACATGCTCTTCAAGCAGTTGATTATTTTCTTTTTTGCATGGCACTTACCACTAGTGCAAGGTCAATTCATACATGATTCCATCCATCTTATTCTCACTCACAATTACTTTCTTATCAACAGGGAGTTTTATTTACAACTTTGTGGCACTGCAATGGGGACTCGTTTTGCACTTTCTTTTACCAACCTTTATATGGGTTGGTGGGAGTCACTACATATATGGAGAATGTATGTCTCCCCCACAGCTTGTGCTGTTGAGGAGATACATCAATGATATCCTTGTCATTTGGAGTGGTGACGAGGAGTCCTTCAATACATTTGTTCCTCATATCAACCGTAATGATTTC